>NC_068421.1:10922171-10929671 GCF_023373465.1 Oncorhynchus keta
GGGGGAGAGAGGAGGGTTCAGCAGGGGGAGAGGGGGTTCGCAGGGGGTGAGAGGAGGGTTCAGCAGGGGGAGAGAGGAGGGTTCAGCAGGGGGAGAGGAGGGTTCAGCAGGGGGAGAGAGGAGGGTTCAGCAGGGGGAGAGAGGAGGGTTCAGCAGGGGGAGAGAGGAGGGTTCAGCAGGGGAGAGAGGAGGGTTCAGCAGGGGGAGAGAGTAGGGTTCAGCAGGGGAGAGGGGGTTCGCAGGGGGAGAGAGGAGGGTTCAGCAGGGGGAGAGAGGAGGGTTCAGCAGGGGGAGAGAGGAGGGTTCAGCAGGGGAGAGGAGGGTTCAGCAGGGGGAGAGAGGAGGGTTCAGCAGGGGGAGAGAGGAGGGTTCAGCAGGGGGAGAGAGGAGGGTTCAGCAGGGGAGAGGGGTTCAGCAGGGGAGAGAGGAGGGTTCAGCAGGGGGAAAGGGGGTTCAGCAGGGGGAGAGAGGAGGGGTTCAGAAGGGGGAGAGAGGAGGGTTGGGCAGGGTGAGAGAGGAGGGTTCAGAAGGGGAGAGAGGAGGGTTCAGAAGGGGAGAGAAGAGGGTTCAGCAGGGGGAGAGAGGAGGGTTCAGAAGGGGGAGAGAGGAGGGTTGGGCAGGGCGAGAGAGGAGGGTTCAGAAGGGGGAGAGAGGAGGGTTGGGCAGGGCGAGAGAGGAGGGTTCAGAAGGGGGAGAGAGGCGGGTTCAGAAGGGGGAGAGAGGAGGGTTCAGAAGGGGGAGAGAGGAGGGTTCAGAAGGGGAGAGAGGAGGGTTGGGCAGGGCGAGAGAGGAGGGTTCAGAAGGGGGAGAGAGGAGGGTTGGGCAGGGCGAGAGAGGAGGGTTCAGAAGGGGGAGAGAGGAGGGTGTGTGAACGGTGTGTGTGTGTTACCGTTATCGTCCACTACTCGTGTCTGCCCCTTGCAGCAGTCCACTGGCAGGCCGATGATCTCCACCTCTACAAACGGGTCAATGATCTGAAGCAGAAGAGGGAGCAGAGTTAAAGTAGCTTAGCAACACTACGATAACGCGTGGCAACAGATGTATAACCTGAGGTTATTGAGCAAGCTATCCATTATGTTGGCAGAAAATGATTGTGTGTGTGTGTGCGTGTGTATACCTCTCCTCGGTCCCCCAGCATAGAGTCTGGTGGTTTGGGAAGCTGCTGTCCACTGATGATCTTCAGTACCAGCTGTTTGTTGGGATAGGCAGGGAGGGGGTCATCACAGAACGGGTTGAACGAGCCTGGAGCCGTAAACCAACCAATCAGAACATACACTCCTTATCTTGCTGTGTGTGTGTGTGTGTGTGTGTGTATGTGTGTGTGTGTGTGTGTGTGTGTGTGTGTGTGTGTGTGTGTGTGTGTGTGTGTGTGTGTGTGTGTGTGTGTGTGTGTGTGTATGTCTGTGTGTGTGTGTGTATGTGTATGTGTGTGTGTGTATATGTGTGTGTGTGTGTGTGTGTGTGTGTGTGTGTGTGTGTGTGTGTGTGTGTGTGTGTGTGTGTGTGTGTGTGTGTGTGTGTGTGTGTGTGTGTGTGTGTCAGTACCTTTACACATGGGTGGAGGTTTGAGGGCGTAGCCACAGCCACCGTTCACCATGAACTTGGCTCTGTTCAGCTGCATCATCCGACCCTCTGTCTGGTAGTTCAGAGCCACTGAGGAAAACACATTTAGGACACATTTATCGGTCTGTTCATCCTCTGACCAAATACACACAGGGGTTCTGTCTGTGTGTCCATGGGGACAGGGAGGCGTAGAGGAGCACAGGGCAACAGAGGGTACTTGACACAGGCACAGAGAGAGAGAGAGAGAAACACGTTGCCAGTGGTCTGGAGGACTGGGGGAGGAAAGGAGGTAGACGGACAGGCAGAGATACATATTGTCTAACATTATATTTATTGTCTTTTTTATTTATTTAAATGTAAGAAGCATCAACAAAACGTGACAATAACAACGTTCAGAAGTGATGTTTCTTACCCAGCTGACAGCCCACATTCCAGTAGAGCTGAGGGTTGAAGTTGGACGAGTCTATACGGTAGGCTGAGGGGTAGATTCTAGACAGCTGTCGCTGGTTGAAACACAGGAAGCGCTCAGCTCTGTGGTTCACTAGCTGCTGGGCACGAGTCTCACTGAACGACAGAACATTCCCCGGAGTACCTGACAGACGAGAGGAGAGAAAGGGATGAGAGAGAAAAAAAACATTTTTAAACGAAATGGCTGAGCAGTGAGTGCAGAATAAGATGGACAGATGAAAGAGTAAGAGAGAGTGGAAGGGATAGTAGGAGAGGGAGAATAGGGAGAGAGAAAGATAATGAATGGGGTGGGGGAAGAGGATGGGATGGAGGGATAGAGTGGAAGGGAGAGAGAAAGGGGTAGAATTGAGAGAGAGAGAGATAATGAATGGGGTGGGGGAAGAGGACGCGATGGAGGGATAGAGTGGAAGGGAGAGAGAGAGGGGTAGAATTGAGAGAGAGATAATGAATGGGGTGGGGGAAGAGGACGGGATGGAGGGATAGAGTGGAAGGGAGGGAGAGAGGGGTAGAATTGAGAGAGAGAGAAGCGGAGGTGGGAGAAGAGAGAGGCTGATGGGTGGGATTAGGGGTTGTTTCTGGATTGGCCTAGGGCTTGGGAAAGAGAGCAAGAGAGAGGGAGGGGGGAGAGAGAGAGAGAGAGAGAGAGAGAGAGAGAGAGAGAGAGAGAGAGAGAGAGAGAGAGAGAGAGAGAGAGAGAGAGAGAGAGAAAGAAAGAGGGAGAGGGGGGGACAGAGAGAGAGGAAGGGGGAGAGAGAGAGAGAGAGAAGGGGGCAGAGAGAGAGGAAGGGGGAGAGACAGATGTTTTGTAGGGGTGTGTGTTTATTTACAGTCGTCCAGTCCCTCCGGAGAGGCCACAGAGTTAGTGAACACCACCAGGTCTGACAGATCTCTACTCAGCTTAATCGTCTTCCTCTTTCCCTCTCCCCTACAGCAAGAAGAAAACACAGAAAGAGTATGAGAGAGGAAGGAGAGACAGACTGGGGAAGGAGGCAGGGTAGAAGGAGAAAGTAGGACAGCATGTGAAGCTGTGTCGAAGCGGAGTGGTCCATCAAAATGACAACTTACACACCACAGTGAAGAGGAGTGGTCCATCATAGTGACGGCTTACACACCACAGTGAAGAGGAGTGGTCCATCATAGTGACGGCTTACACACCACAGTGAAGAGGAGTGGTCATCATAGTGATGGCTTACACACCAAAGTGAAGAGGAGTGGTCCATCATAGTGATGGCTTACACACCACAGTGAAGAGGAGTGTTCCATCATAGTGATGGCTTACACACCACAGTGAAGAGGAGTGTTCCATCACAGTGATGGTTTACACACCACAGTAAAGAGGAGTGTACCATCATAGTGATGGCTTACACACCACAATAAAGAGGAGTGTACCATCATAGTGACGGCTTACACACCACAGTGAAGAGGAGTGTTCATCATAGTGATGGCTTACACACCACAGTGAAGAGGAGTGTTCCATCATAGTGATGGCTTACACACCACAGTGAAGAGGAGTGTTCATCATAGTGATGGCTTACACACCACAGTGAAGAGGAGTGTTCCATCATAGTGATGGCTTACACACCACAGTAAAGAGGAGTGTACCATCATAGTGATGGCTTACACACCACAGTGAAGAGGAGTGTTCCATCATAGTGACGGCTTACACACCACAGTGAAGAGGAGTGTTCCATCATAGTGATGGCTTACACACCACAGTGAAGAGGAGTGTTCCATCATAGTGATGGCTTACACACCACAGTGAAGAGGAGTGGTCCATCATAGTGACGGCTTACACACCACAGTAAAGAGGAGTGTTCCATCATAGTGATGGCTTACACACCAAAGTGAAGAGGAGTGTTCATCATAGTGACGCCTTACACACCACAGTGAAGAGCATCAAAAGGATATATCTACTACAGACCAGAACACATGTAGAGTGGGAGCACACAGGCACACAATGAGCTTTCATTGACATATCAAAGTGACAGCAAAGGGATATGGAGGCAGGCCCACAATACACACACACACACACACAATACACACACACACAATACACATGCACACACACACAATACACACACACACACAATACACACACACACACATACGCACGCACGCACACACGCAGGAAGAGCCTTGAAGCAACTGTGACTGTTCCTGAAGACATACATAATGTATTAACATTTCACACACACACACACACACACACACACACACACACACACACACACACACACACACACACACACACACACACACACACACACACACACACACACACACACACACACACACACACACACACACACACACACACACACACGTGACCTATTCAACGAAGATGAGACACACCCCCGACAGACAGAACAATATGTTCAGTTCTGTACTTTGTGTTTCAATTGGTCACCAAACCTGAGGGCACTTCAAAGCCTGTTTAGGGTCATTGAATGGGCACTTCAAAGCCTGGTTAGGGTCATTGAATGGGCACTTCAAAGCCTGGTTAGGGTCATTGAATGGGCACTTCAAAGCCTGGTTAGGGTCATTGAATGGGCACTTCAAAGCCTGGTTAGGGTCATTGAATGGACACTTCAAAGCCTGGTTAGGGTCATTGAATGGGCACTTCAAAGCCTGGTTAGGGTCATTGAATGGGCACTTCAAAGCCTGGTTAGGGTCATTGAATGGGCACTTCAAAGCCTGGTTAGGGTCATTGAATGGGCACTTCAAAGCCTGGTTAGGGTCATTGAATGGGCACTTCAAAGCCTGGTTAGGGTCATTGAATGGGCACTTCAAAGCCTGGTTAGGGTCATTGAATGGGCACTTCAAAGCCTGGTTAGGGTCATTGAATGGGCACTTCAAAGCCTGGTTAGGGTCATTGAATGGACACTTCAAAGCCTGGTTAGGGTCATTGAATGGACACTTCAAAGCCTGGTTAGGGTCATTGAATGGGCACTTCAAAGCCTGGTTAGGGTCATTGAATGGACACTTCAAAGCCTGTTTAGGGTCATTGAATGGACACTTCAAAGCCTGGTTAGGGTCATTGAATGGGCACTTCAAAGCCTGGTTAGGGTCATTGAATGGACACTTCAAAGAAGATTTAGGGCACTTAAGAAAGGTTTTGGGCCCTTCAAACACATGAGTGGATGCTACAGGCAGCAGTTCTCTTTTCTGTCAGGTATACTAGGATTTGAGCTGGCTGAACAGAAGACACATCACAAAGCCTAACTCACTAATAACTGAAGTCAATGCATGTCGTTTCACACAGAGTTACCTATGACGAAACACATATTTACGTGTGAAAGTTTGAGGCATCAATGCATATCTCTATGGTAGATGTAGCCCTTAGCATGGTTCAGAATGAGCCAATGAGAGCTGACCTGGTGATACGTCCTCCCGCCTCTCTCCCAGAGGTCTCCTGTACTTCCTGTTCTCCATCCATACTCTGGGACTTCAGCCTGGACTTGGAGTGTCTCTGCAGGGGGAGACACACACACACACACACACACACACACACACACACACACACACACACACACACACACACACACACACACACACACACACACACACACACACACACACACACACACACACACACACACACACACACACACACACACACACACACACACACACACACACACACACACACACACACACACACACACACACACACACACACACACACACACACACACACACACACACACACAGAGATAATTAGCATCACCCAGTTTCAACATCCTTCTCTTGAACACATGTGGTTAATCCCATAAGGTTGCCAATTGGCAATTTAACACACAAAAAAATAAAAATTATTATTATTATAATAATAGTAATTTCATTCCTTAATTCCTTAATTTATTTATAGAAAGTACTTTTACAATGGCAGACCTGAGCCAGCCAGCACAAACATTACAAAGTCAGGATCTGGATATTGTGGACAAAGATATTTGACAAAGCAAAAGAGACATTTTTTTTACCTTTATTTAACCAGGCAAGTCAGTTAAGGAACAAATTCTTATTTTCAATGACTGCCTAGGAACAGTGGGTTAACTGCCTGTTCAGGGGAACAGTGGGTTAACTGCCTGTTCAGGGGAACAGTGGGTTAACTGCCTGTTCAGGGGCAGAACGACAGATTTGTATCTTGTCAGCTCAGGGATTTGAACTTGCAACCTTCCGGTTACTAGTCCAACGCTCTAACCACTAGGCGACCCTGCCGCCCCAGATGGTCACGTAGGGCGACGGGTAGCCTAGTGGTTAGAGCGTTGGACTAGTAACCCAAATGAACTGACTTGCCTAGTTAAATAAAGGTAAAAATAAATAAATCTGGTAGGACATCCTGATGTCTGTAATGGGCAAAACGTGATCATGAAAGCTCAGAGATGATCTCACCTTTTGCTTTAGGTTGCTGATGAAGGATCGACTTTGGGATTTTTTTAGTCCCTCTTTGTGATTCTAGAGGGGCAAACAGGTACAAACGAAATACGCCACATGAGAAGTTGAGAAACAGCGCTTGTGGTTTGTTACTGCTTCTCTATTCGTATACTGTCTATGTCTATACCTTTATCTATTCATATACTGTCTATGTCTATACACACCTTTATCTAGTCATATACTGTCTATACACACCTTTATCTATTCATATACTGTCTATGTCTATACACACCTTTATCTATTCATATACTGTCTATGTCTATACACACCTTTATCTAGTCATATACTGTCTATGTCTATACACACCTTTATCTATTCATATACTGTCTATGTCTATACACACCTTTATCTAGTCATATACTGTCTATGTCTATACACACCTTTATCTATTCATATACTGTCTATGTCTATACCTTTATCTATTCATATACTGTCTATGTCTATACACACCTTTATCTAGTCATATACTGTCTATGTCTATACACACCTTTATCTATTCATATACTGTCTATGTCTATACCTTTATCTATTCATATACTGTCTATGTCTATACACACCTTTATCTAGTCATATACTGTCTATGTCTATACACACCTTTATCTATTCATATACTGTCTATGTCTATACCTTTATCTATTCATATACTGTCTATGTCTATACACACCTTTATCTAGTCATATACTGTCTATGTCTATACACACCTTTATCTATTCATATACTGTCTATGTCTATACCTTTATCTATTCATATACTGTCTATGTCTATACACACCTTTATCTATTCATATACTGTCTATGTCTATACCTTTATCTATTCATATACTGTCTATGTCTATACACACCTTTATCTATTCATATACTGTCTATGTCTATACACACCTTTATCTATTCATATACTGTCTATGTCTATACACACCTTTATCTATTCATATACTGTCTATGTCTATACACACCTTTATCTATTCATATACTGTCTATGTCTATACACACCTTTATCTATTCGTATACTGTCTATGTCTATACACACCTTTATCTA
>NC_068421.1:10934671-10937171 GCF_023373465.1 Oncorhynchus keta
ATAGTCTGGTACGGTGTCTCATAACATCATCGGACTGAGCTTGTTATCATTGCAGGCAATCAACGCTCTGCGTTACAGGGAAGACATCCTCCTCATGTGGTACCCTTCCTGCAGGCTCATCCTGACATGACCCTCCAGCATGTCAATGCCACCAGCCATACTGCTCATTCTGTGAGTGATTTCCTGCAAGACAGGAATGTCAGTGTTCTGCCATGGCCAGCGAAGAGCCCGGATCTCAATCCCATTGAACAGGTCTGGGACCTGTTGCATCGGAGGGTGAGGGCTAGGGCCATTCCCCGAAAGAAATGTCCAGGAACTTGCAGGTGCCTTGGTGGAAGAGTGAGGTAACATCTCACAGCAAGAACTGGCAAATCTGGTGCAGTCCATGAGAAGGAGATGCACTGCAGTACTTAATGCAGCTGGTGGCCACACCAGATGCTGACTGTTACTTTTGATTTTGATCCCCCCCCTTTGTTCAGTGACAAATTATTGAATTTCTGTTAGCCATATGTCTGGGTAACTTGTTCAGTTTATGTCTCAGTTGTTGAATCTTGTTATGTTCATACAAATATTTACACATGTTAAGTTTGCTGAAAATAAACGCAGTTGACAGTGAGAGGACGTTTCTTTTTTTGCTGCGTTTACATACACTACTGTTCAACAGTTTGGGGTCACTTACAAATGTCCTTGTTTTTGAAAGAAAAGCCCATTTTTTGTCCATTAAAATAACATCAAATTGATCAGAAGTTAATGTTCATGTTGTAAATGACTATTGAAGCTGGAAACGGCAGATTTGTTATGGAATATATACGTAGGTGTACAGAGGCCCATTATCAGCAACCATCACTCCTGTGTTCCAATGGCATGTTGTGTTAGCTAATCCAAGTTTACAATTTTAAAAGGCTAATTGATCATTAGAAAACCATTTTGCAATTATGTTAACACAGCTGAAAACTGTTCTTCTGATTAAAGAAGTAATAAAACTGGCCTTCTTTAGACTAGTTGAGTATCTGGAGCATCAGCATTTGTGGGTTCGATTACAGGCTAAAAATGGCCAGAAACAAAGTCCTTTCCTCTGAAACTCGTCAGCCTATTTTTATTCTGAAAAATGAACGCAATTCCATGCAATAAATTGCCAAGAAACTGATGATCTTGTACAACTCCCTTCACAGGTCAGTGCAAACTGGCTCTAACCAGAATATAAAGAGGAGTGGGAGGCCCAGGTGCACAACTGAGCAAGAGGACATTAGATGGTCTAGTTTGAGAAACAGATGCCTCACAAGTCCTCAACTGGCAGCTTCATTAAATAGTACCCACAAAACACCAGTCTCAACGTCAACAGTGAAGAGGCGACTCTGGGATGCTGGATGCTATATATATATATATATATATATATATATAATACATTTTTTTTTGGTAATGTTAGCTAGCACTAGTCGACTGTACCTGCACCAAAGCGTTTCATCATATAGCTTGTTCTCCATCTACTTTTTAAATAATGAGCAAACATGTTTTCTTTACTTTTATTTTCCTTGACCGATCAAAACTCATTTTCTCGTGCTCTCTCTTGTCTCTCTGCAGCTAGTTAATTAGTTAACTAATAAACATATTTAGTGCGCAATATGTTTGGAACAACAAATCACAATAAAATCGCAGTATATTACATATGATAACATATCATATCGCCATCGAAGTATCATCATAATATCGTATCGTGGCGTCCCTGACGATGCTGTCAATACTGTTAAATAAAGGATAAACAAAACAAATTAAATTAAAAGTCCATTACATGGCCTGTCTCTGACGCAGCGAGAACACACTGATTAATGGACAGGCCTTCGCACCAGCCACCAGCTCCCAGTCACCAGTCACCAGCCACCAGTCACCAGCCACCAGCCACCAGCTCCCAGTCACCAGTCACCAGCCACCAGCCACCAGCTCCCAGCCACCAGTCACCAGTCACCAGCCACCAGTCACCAGCCACCAGTCACCAGCCACCAGCTACCAGCCACCATTCACCAGTCACCAGCCACCAGCCACCAGCCACCAGCCACCAGCCACCAGTCACCAGCCACCAGTCACCAGCCACCAGCCACCAGTCACCAGCTCCCAGTCACCAGCCACCAGCCACCAGTCACCAGCCACCATTCACCAGCCACCAGCCACCAGTCACCAGCTCCCAGTCACCAGCCACCAGCCACCAGCTCCCAGTCACCAGTCACCAGTCACCAGCCACCAGCCACCAGCCACCAGCCACCAGCTCCCAGTCACCAGCCACCAGTCACCAGCCACCAGCCACCAGCCACCAGTCACCAGCCACCAGCCACCAGTCACCAGCCACCAGTCACCAGCCACCAGTCACCAGCCACCAGCTCCCACTCACCAGCCACCAGTCACCAGCTACCAGCCACCAGTCACCAGCCACCAGCCACCAGTCACCAGTCACCAGTCACCAGTCACCAGCTCCCACTCACCAGCCACCAGTCACCAGCTACCAGCC
>NC_068421.1:10942171-10967171 GCF_023373465.1 Oncorhynchus keta
ACTGGGCCTTCCCTGGTTGGCTCATCGTAACCCCATTATTCCATGGCAACAGAGGGCTCTCACTGGGTGGTTGTGAGATTGCTTGGGGAGGTGTGGAGGGGTTTCCGTTGGTGCTACTATGGTGGAAATCCCAGACCAGGTCTCCACTGTGCGCATCCCCCCCGAATATGCCAATTTGGCTCTCACCTTCTGTAAAAATAAGGCGACTCAATTATCACCCCATTTATGGGGGGATTGTGCGATAAATCTCCTGGTAGACGCTGCACTTCCCAGGAGTCAGGTGTATCCCCTGTCGCAAGTGAAGATGGTGGCTATGGAGACATATTTCTCAGAATCCCTGCATCAGGGATACATTCAGTCATCCACTTCACCCGTCTCCTCAAGTTTATTTTTTGTGAAGAAGAAGGATGGAGGTTTGTGCCCGTGCATTGATTATCGAGATCTCAATCAAATCCCGGTGAGGTACAGTTACCCCGCTACCTCTTATCGCCACAGCAATTGAGTCAATGCACGGGGCATGTTTCTTCACAAAACTGGATCTCAGGAGCGCATAACACCTGGTGCGTATCCGGGAGGGAGACGAGTGGAAGACGGCGTTTAGTAGGACCTCAGGGCATTATGAGTACCTCGTCCTGCCGTACGGTTTGATGAATGCTCCATCAGTCTTCCAATCCTTTGTCGATGAGATTTTCAGGGACCTGCATGGGTAGGGTGTAGGGTGTAGTGGTGTATATCGATGACATTCTGGTATACTCCACTACATGCGCCGATCATGTGTCCTTGGTGCGCAAGATACTTGGACGACTGTTGGAGCATGACCTGCACGTCAAGGCTGAGAAATGTCTGTTCTTTCAGCAAGCCGTCTCCTTCCTAGGGTATCACACGTCAGGGGTGGAGATGGAGAGTGACAACATTTCAGCCGTGCGTAATTGACCGACTCCCACCACGGTAAAGGAGGTGCCACGATTTTTAGGGTTTGCCAATTACTACCGGAGATGCTTTGATGGTGTGGAGACATTGGCTGGAGGGGGCTAAACACCCTTTTCTCATCTGGACTGACCACTGCAATCTGGAGTACATCCGGGCAGCGAGGAGACTGAACCCTCGCCAGGCAAGGTGGGCCATGTTTTTCACCCGTTTTGTTTTCACCCTTTCTTACAGACCAGGTTCCCAGAACGTTAAGGCAGATGCACTGTCCCGGCAGTATGACACAGAGGAGCGGCCCATGGATCCCACTCCCATACTCCCCGCCTCTTGCTTGGTGGCGCCGGTAATGTGGGAGCTGGACGTGACATTGGGCGGGCGTTACGTACAGAGCCCACTCCCCTTCAGTGTCCAGCTGCGCGGCGGTACGTTCCGTCTGCTGTCCGCGACCGGCTGATCTATTGGGCCCACACGTCACCCTCCTCTGGTCATCCTGGGATCGGTCGGACGGTGCGCTCTCTTAGTGGGAAGTACTGGTGGCCCACTTTGGCTAAGGATGTGAGGGTTTATGTTTCCTGCTCGGTGTGCACCCAGTGTAAGGCTCCTAGGCACCTGCCCAGAGGTAAGTTACAACCCTTACCCGTTCCACAACGGCCGTGGTCGCACCTGTCGGTGGATTTCATAACCGATCTTCCACCTTTACAGGGAAACACCACGATCCTGGTCGTTGTGGATTGTTTTTCCTGTCGTCTCCTCCCTTTGCCTGGTCTCCCTATGGCCCTACAGACTGCGGAGGCCCTGTTGACTCATGTCTTCCGGCACTATGGGGTGCCTGAGGATATTGTGTCTGATCGGGGTGCCCAGTTTACTTCGAGGGTCTGGAGGGCATTCATGGAACGTCTGGGGGTGTCGGTCTGCCTTACCTCAGGTTTTCACCCCGAGAGTAACGGGCAGATGGAGAGAGTTAACCAGGATGTGGGTAGGTTTCTGAGGTCTTATTGCCAGGACCGGCCGTTGGAACCTGCCCCTCCGCCTGCTCGGTCGGAAGCTGGGTCTGTGGTTTGTGGGGCCATTTAAAGTCCTTGGGAGAGTGAACGAGGTTTGTTATAGGTTACAGCTCCCCCTGATTACCGCATTAACCCCTCGTTACATGTGTTTCTCCTCGGGCCGGTGGTGGCTGGCCCGCTCCAGGAAGCTGCGGTGCCGGAGGTTCCTCCACCCCCTCTGGACATCGAGGGGGCCCCGGCATACTCCGTTCAATCCATTCTGGATTCGAGACGTCGGGCGAGGTAGAGACAACAATTCACCACGCAAAGCAGACACAACTGTCAGTAAGAGTGCCTATGATTGAGTCCTTGAATTAAGAAATTGAGATAAAACTGTCCAGTTTGAGTGTTTGTTGCAGCTCGTTCCTGTCGCTAGCTGCAGCGAACTGAAAAGACGAGCGACCCAGGGATGTGTGTGCTTTGGGGACATTAAACAGAATGTGACTGGCAGAACGGATGTTGTATGTGGAAGATGAGAGCTGCAGTAGATATCTCAGATAGGGGGATTTAGGACTAAGAGGGTTTTATAAAAAAGCATCAACCAGTGGATCTTGCGACGAGCATACAGAGATGACCAGTTTACAGAAGAGTACAGAGTGCAGTGACGTGTCCTATGAGGACAAATCCTATACATTAGACTCTATCACTGATATTTTACATTTCATTCTCTCTATCTCCGTCTCTCTCTCTCCACTATTTCTTGTGTGTGTGTGTGTGTGTGTGTGTGTGTGTGTGTGTGTGTGTGTGTGTGTGTGTGTGTGTGTGTGTGTGTGTGTGTGTGTGTGTGTGTGTGTGTGTGTGTGTAATATAATGATATAATGATATAATAATGCCATGTAACCCACCAGTCTTTCACTCCTCAATTGTATAACCACATGTCATCCCTCTTTTTCTCCCAGCATGACTAATATAGTGGCGGACTACTTTCTCCCAGCATGACTAATACAGTGGAGGACTACTTTCTCCCAGCATGACTAATACAGTGGAGGACTACTTTCTCCCAGCATGACTAATACAGTGGAGGACTACTTTCTCCCAGCATGACTAATACAGTGGAGGACTACTTTCTCCCAGCATGACTAATACAGTGGAGGACTACTTTCTCCCAGCATGACTAATACAGTGGAGGACTACTTTCTCCCAGCATGACTAATACAGTGGAGGACTACTTTCTCCCAGCATGACTAATACAGTGGAGGACTACTTTCTCCCAGCATGACTAATACAGTGGAGGACTACTTTCTCTCAGCATGACTAATACAGTGGAGGACTACTTTCTCCCAGCATGACTAATACAGTGGAGGACTACTTTCTCTCAGCATGACTAATACAGTGGAGGACTACTTTCTCCCAGCATGACTAATACAGTGGAGGACTACTTTCTCCCAGCATGACTAATACAGTGGAGGACTACTTTCTCCCAGCATGACTAATACAGTGGAGGACTACTTTCTCCCAGCATGACTAATACAGTGGAGGACTACTTTCTCTCAGCATGACTAATACAGTGGAGGACTACTTTCTCCCAGCATGACTAATACAGTGGAGGACTACTTTCTCCCAGCATGACTAATACAGTGGAGGACTACTTTCTCCCAGCATGACTAATACAGTGGAGGACTACTTTCTCCCAGCATGACTAATACAGTGGAGGACTACTTTCTCCCAGCATGACTAATACAGTGGAGGACTACTTTCTCTCAGCATGACTAATACAGTGGAGGACTACTTTCTCTCAGCATGACTAATACAGTGGAGGACTACTTTCTCTCAGCATGACTAATACAGTGGAGGACTACTTTCTCCCAGCATGACTAATACAGTGGAGCACTACTTTCTCCCAGCATGACTAATACAGTGGAGGACTACTTTCTCTCAGCATGACTAATACAGTGGAGGACTACTTTCTCCCAGCATGACTAATATAGTGGAGGACTACTTTCTCCCAGCATGACTAATACAGTGGAGGACTACTTTCTCCCAGCATGACTAATACAGTGGAGGACTACTTTCTCCCAGCATGACCAATACAGTGGAGGACTACTTTCTCCCAGCATGACTAATACAGTGGAGGACTACTTTCTCCTTTTCTTCTTCTTGTTTATTTAATTTTTTTGGGGGGGGGGTCCCTCTCCCCACTCCCCCTCTGTTCTGCTCTCAGCCAAAGCCAAACAAAACACAACACTGAAAATAGAGAGAAAGGAAAGGAGATGAGGAGAGGAAGGAAAGGAGATGAGGAGAGGAAGGAAAGTGAATAGGAAGGGAAGCCTGTATTTACACCGTTGATTCCCACAATTTGTATGGAAAGACGATTCTCTTCCTCAATAGTGTGCAATCAATTCTACTAGATGAAAAGCCGAAATGACTATGGCATCCTGGCATTGAAAGAGTACAACATTTTTGAAAATGTCATATACTATAAAACACTCTATTTTTGCATGTCTACTATTTAGAATGGCCAACATATTTCTTCCCTCTTTGACTGTCTGCGCTTTGGCTGATTCTCAATAACTCTAGACAAAGGCCTGGGGTTTAAAGACTCTCTCTCTCTCTCTCTCTCTTTCTGAGGAGAGGCAGACAGAGGAAGAAGAGGAGTGTTTGAGGAGAGAGGTATGACAGAAGGAGAAGAGGATGGTTCGTGTGTGTACCTTGATGAGGATCTTCCCCTGTAGACAGTGGGGGCTGGGTAGCTGTTTAGAGTCTCTGTGGAAAGCCTCTCCCAGGTCCAGCTTGTCTCCCAGGATCTTTCTGAGGTACTGGGCTATCTTCTTCTGTTGTTGGATGCAACAGTGGTTCTCTATGGACAGGATCACTGGGTACCTGGGGAAGGGAGAAACATGGCGTTACTATGACCACAATGGCGGCGGAGAAGAAGGCTGACGTTTTACCGATTGTGTTTTCTTTCTTTGTTTATTTGCCTTGTTTGTAACTAATTTTTTAACTTATTTTGTACATAATGTTGCTGCTACCATCTCTTATGACTGAAAATAACTTCTGGACATCAGGACTGCGATTACTCAACACGAACTGGCAGAATCCTTTATTTTCCTTTAACGAGTCAGACGAGCAAGATGTGAATGATGTACTGCTTTCCCGAGAACAGGCCCAGATCCCCGTCATTTGCGTGAAGAGAAGGCGGAGAAAAAGGGGCCGGAGCGCTGCCTTCTGAGAATTCGTAAATAAACCTCCACTTCCTTCCATTCTGCTAGAAAACGTGCAATCTTTGGAGAATAAAATAGATGACCTACGCAGAAGATTAAACTACCAATGGGACATTCAAAACTGTAACATCTTATGTCGTGGCTGAAAGATGACACTATCACCATACAGCTGGCTGGTTATACGCTGTACTGGCAGGATAGAACAGAGGCGTCTGGTAAGACAAGGGGCAGCGGACTATGTATTTTTGTTAATAACAGCTGTTGCGCAATATCTAAGGAAGTCTCGAGCTATTGATCGCCTGAGGTAGAGTATCTCATGATAAGCTGTAGACCACAGCTTAATCAGCATCTTAAATGTGCAACCAGAGGTAAAAAAAAACTCTGGACCACCTTTACTCCACAAACCGAGACGCATACAAAGCTTTCCCTCTGCCTCCATTTGGCAAATCTGACCATAATTCTATCCTCCCGATTCCTGATTACAAGCAAAAATTAAAGTAGGAAGCACCAGTGACTAGATCAATAAAAAGGTGGTCAGATGAAGCAGATGCTAAGCAGCTGCGGGACTGTTTTGCTGGCACAGACTGGAATATTTTCCGTGATTCCTCCTATTGCATTGGGGAGTACACCACATCAGTCATTGGCTTCATCAATAAGTGCATAGATGAAGTCGTCCCCACAGTGACCGCAAGTACATACCCCAACCAGAAGCCATGGATTACAGGCAACATCCACACTGAGCTAAAGGCCGGAGCTGCCGCTTTCAAGGAGCAGGACACTAATCCAGAAGTTTATAAGAAATCTCACTCATGTCCTCCGACGAACCATCCAACAGGCAAGGAGTCAATACAGGACGAAGATAGAATCGTACTACACCAGTTCTAATGCTCGTAGGATGTGGCACGGCCTGCAAACTATTACAGACTACAAAGGGAAGCACAGCAGAGAGCTGCCCAGTGACACAAGCCCACCAGATGAGCTAAACTACTTCTATGTTCACTTCGAGGCAAATAACACTGAAATATGCATGAGAGCACCAGCTGTTCCAGAAGACTGTGTGATCACGCTCTACACAGCCGATGTGAGTAAGACCTTTAAACAGGTCAACATTCTCAAGGCCGCAGGGCCAGACGGATTACCAGGACGTGTACTGTGAACATGCGTTGACCTCACTGGTGTCTTCACTGACATTTTCAACCTCTCCCTGTCCGAGTCTGTAATACCAACATGTTTAAAACAGACCACCATAGTGCCTGTGCCCAAGAACACTAAGGTAACCTGCCTAAATGACTACCAACCCGTAGCACTCACGTCTGTAGCCATGAAGTGCTTTGAAAGGCTGGTCATGGCTCATATCAATACCATTATCCCAGAAACCTTAAATCCACTCCAATTTGCATACCGCCCCAACAGATCCACAGATGAAACAATGTCTATTGCATGCCACACTGCCCTTTCCCACCTGGACAAAAATAACACCTATGTGAGAATGCTATTCATTGACTACAGCTCAGCGTTCAACACCATAGTGCACTCAAAGCTCATCAATAAGCTAAGGACCCAGGGACTAAACACCTCCCTCTGCAACTGGATCCTGGACATCCTGACGGGCCGCCCCCAGGTGGTAAGGGTAGGTAACAACACATCTGCCACACTGATCCTCAACACAGGGGCCCCTCAGGGGTGTGTGCTCAGTCCCCTCCTGTCCTCCCTGTTCACTCATGACTGCACGGCCAGGCATGACTCCAACACCATCATTAAGTTTGCCGATGACGCAACAGTGGTAGGCCTGATCACCGACAACGACGAGACAGCCTATAGGGAGGAGGTCAGAGACCTGGCCGGGTGGTGGCAGGACAACAACCCCTCCCTCAACGTGATCAAAACGAAGAAGATGATTGTGGACTACAGGAAAAAGAGAACCGAGCACGCCCCCATCCTCATCGACTGGGCTGCAGTGGAGCAGGTTGAGAGCTTCAAGTTCCTTGGTGTTCACATCACCAACAAACTAACATGGTCCAAGCACAGCATGACAGTCGTGAAGAGGGCACGACAAAACCTATCCCCCCTCAGGAGACTGAAAAGATTTGGCATGGGTCCTCAGATCCTCAAAAGGTTCGACAGCTGCACCATCGAGAGCATCCTGACTGATTGCATCACTGCTTGGTATGGCAAGTGCTCGGCCTACGACCGCAAGGCACTACAGAGGGTAGTGCGAATGGCCCAGTACATCCCTGGGGCAAAGCTTCCTGCCATCCAGGACCTCTATACCAGGCGGTGTCAGAGGAAGGCCCTAAAAATTGTCAAAGATTCCAGCCACCCTGTTCTCTCTGCTACCGCATGGCAAACGGTACCGTTGCGCCAAGTCTACGTCCAAGAGGCTGAACAGCTTCTATCCCAAAGCCACAATACTTGTGAACATCTAGTCAAATGACTACTCAGACTATTTGCATTGTCCCCCCCACCCTCTCCACACCACTGCTACTCTCTGTTATCATCTATTCAGTCACTTTAATAACTCTACCTACATGTACATATCACCTCAACTAACCGGTGCCACCGCACATTGACTCTGTACCGGTACCCCCCCCCCCCCCCCCACCCTCTCCACACCACTGCTACTCTCTGTTATCATCTATTCAGTCACTTTAATAACTCTACCTACATGTACCCTGTATATCGTCTCACTATTGTTATTTTACTGCTGCTCTTTAATTACTTGTTACTTTTATTTCTTATTGTTATCCGTATTATTTGAAACTCCATTGTTGATTAGGGGGCTCGTAAGTCAGCATTTCACTGTAAGGTCGACACCTGTTGTATTCAGCATTTCACTGTAAGGTCGACACCTGTTGTATTCAGCATTTCACTGTAAGGTCGACACCTGTTGTATTCAGCATTTCACTGTAAGGTCGACACCTGTTGTATTCAGCATTTCACTGTAAGGTCGACACCTGTTGTATTCAGCATTTCACTGTAAGGTCGACACCTGTTGTAGTCAGCATTTCACTGTAAGGTCGACACCTGTTGTATTCAGCATTTCACTGTAAGGTCGACACCTGTTGTATTCAGCATTTCACTGTAAGGTCGACACCTGTTGTATTCAGCATTTCACTGTAAGGTCGACACCTGTTGTAGTCAGCATTTCACTGTAAGGTCGACACCTGTTGTAGTCAGCATTTCACTGTAAGGTCGACACCTGTTGTATTCAGCATTTCACTGTAAGGTCGACACCTGTTGTATTCAGCATTTCACTGTAAGGTCGACACCTGTTGTAGTCAGCATTTCACTGTAAGGTCGACACCTGTTGTATTCAGCATTTCACTGTAAGGTCGACACCTGTTGTATTCAGCATTTCACTGTAAGGTCGACACCTGTTGTAGTCAGCATTTCACTGTAAGGTCGACACCTGTTGTATTCAGCATTTCACTGTAAGGTCGACACCTGTTGTAGTCAGCATTTCACTGTAAGGTCGACACCTGTTGTAGTCAGCATTTCACTGTAAGGTCGACACCTGTTGTAGTCAGCATTTCACTGTAAGGTCGACACCTGTTGTATTCAGCATTTCACTGTAAGGTCGACACCTGTTGTATTCAGCATTTCACTGTAAGGTCGACACCTGTTGTATTCAGCATTTCACTGTAAGGTCGACACCTGTTGTAGTCAGCATTTCACTGTAAGGTCGACACCTGTTGTATTCAGCATTTCACTGTAAGGTCGACACCTGTTGTAGTCAGCATTTCACTGTAAGGTCGACACCTGTTGTATTCAGCATTTCACTGTAAGGTCGACACCTGTTGTATTCAGCATTTCACTGTAAGGTCGACACCTGTTGTATTCAGCATTTCACTGTAAGGTCGACACCTGTTGTAGTCAGCATTTCACTGTAAGGTCGACACCTGTTGTAGTCAGCATTTCACTGTAAGGTCGACACCTGTTGTAGTCAGCATTTCACTGTAAGGTCGACACCTGTTGTATTCAGCATTTCACTGTAAGGTCGACACCTGTTGTATTCAGCATTTCACTGTAAGGTCGACACCTGTTGTAGTCAGCATTTCACTGTAAGGTCGACACCTGTTGTAGTCAGCATTTCACTGTAAGGTCGACACCTGTTGTATTCAGCATTTCACTGTAAGGTCGACACCTGTTGTAGTCAGCATTTCACTGTAAGGTCGACACCTGTTGTATTCAGCATTTCACTGTAAGGTCGACACCTGTTGTAGTCAGCATTTCACTGTAAGGTCGACACCTGTTGTAGTCAGCATTTCACTGTAAGGTCGACACCTGTTGTATTCAGCATTTCACTGTAAGGTCGACACCTGTTGTATTCAGCATTTCACTGTAAGGTCGACACCTGTTGTAGTCAGCATTTCACTGTAAGGTCGACACCTGTTGTATTCAGCATTTCACTGTAAGGTCGACACCTGTTGTATTCAGCATTTCACTGTAAGGTCGACACCTGTTGTATTCAGCATTTCACTGTAAGGTCGACACCTGTTGTATTCAGCATTTCACTGTAAGGTCGACACCTGTTGTAGTCAGCATTTCACTGTAAGGTCGACACCTGTTGTAGTCAGCATTTCACTGTAAGGTCGACACCTGTTGTATTCAGCATTTCACTGTAAGGTCGACACCTGTTGTATTCAGCATTTCACTGTAAGGTCGACACCTGTTGTAGTCAGCATTTCACTGTAAGGTCGACACCTGTTGTAGTCAGCATTTCACTGTAAGGTCGACACCTGTTGTAGTCAGCATTTCACTGTAAGGTCGACACCTGTTGTATTCAGCATTTCACTGTAAGGTCGACACCTGTTGTATTCAGCATTTCACTGTAAGGTCGACACCTGTTGTAGTCAGCATTTCACTGTAAGGTCGACACCTGTTGTATTCAGCATTTCACTGTAAGGTCGACACCTGTTGTAGTCAGCATTTCACTGTAAGGTCGACACCTGTTGTATTCAGCATTTCACTGTAAGGTCGACACCTGTTGTAGTCAGCATTTCACTGTAAGGTCGACACCTGTTGTAGTCAGCATTTCACTGTAAGGTCGACACCTGTTGTAGTCAGCATTTCACTGTAAGGTCGACACCTGTTGTAGTCAGCATTTCACTGTAAGGTCGACACCTGTTGTAGTCAGCATTTCACTGTAAGGTCGACACCTGTTGTATTCAGCATTTCACTGTAAGGTCGACACCTGTTGTATTCAGCATTTCACTGTAAGGTCGACACCTGTTGTAGTCAGCATTTCACTGTAAGGTCGACACCTGTTGTATTCAGCATTTCACTGTAAGGTCGACACCTGTTGTATTCAGCATTTCACTGTAAGGTCGACACCTGTTGTAGTCAGCATTTCACTGTAAGGTCGACACCTGTTGTATTCAGCATTTCACTGTAAGGTCGACACCTGTTGTATTCAGCATTTCACTGTAAGGTCGACACCTGTTGTAGTCAGCATTTCACTGTAAGGTCGACACCTGTTGTAGTCAGCATTTCACTGTAAGGTCGACACCTGTTGTAGTCAGCATTTCACTGTAAGGTCGACACCTGTTGTATTCAGCATTTCACTGTAAGGTCGACACCTGTTGTATTCAGCATTTCACTGTAAGGTCGACACCTGTTGTATTCAGCATTTCACTGTAAGGTCGACACCTGTTGTAGTCAGCATTTCACTGTAAGGTCGACACCTGTTGTAGTCAGCATTTCACTGTAAGGTCGACACCTGTTGTAGTCAGCATTTCACTGTAAGGTCGACACCTGTTGTATTCAGCATTTCACTGTAAGGTCGACACCTGTTGTATTCAGCATTTCACTGTAAGGTCGACACCTGTTGTAGTCAGCATTTCACTGTAAGGTCGACACCTGTTGTAGTCAGCATTTCACTGTAAGGTCGACACCTGTTGTATTCAGCATTTCACTGTAAGGTCGACACCTGTTGTAGTCAGCATTTCACTGTAAGGTCGACACCTGTTGTATTCAGCATTTCACTGTAAGGTCGACACCTGTTGTAGTCAGCATTTCACTGTAAGGTCGACACCTGTTGTAGTCAGCATTTCACTGTAAGGTCGACACCTGTTGTATTCAGCATTTCACTGTAAGGTCGACACCTGTTGTATTCAGCATTTCACTGTAAGGTCGACACCTGTTGTAGTCAGCATTTCACTGTAAGGTCGACACCTGTTGTATTCAGCATTTCACTGTAAGGTCGACACCTGTTGTATTCAGCATTTCACTGTAAGGTCGACACCTGTTGTATTCAGCATTTCACTGTAAGGTCGACACCTGTTGTATTCAGCATTTCACTGTAAGGTCGACACCTGTTGTAGTCAGCATTTCACTGTAAGGTCGACACCTGTTGTAGTCAGCATTTCACTGTAAGGTCGACACCTGTTGTATTCAGCATTTCACTGTAAGGTCGACACCTGTTGTATTCAGCATTTCACTGTAAGGTCGACACCTGTTGTAGTCAGCATTTCACTGTAAGGTCGACACCTGTTGTAGTCAGCATTTCACTGTAAGGTCGACACCTGTTGTATTCAGCATTTCACTGTAAGGTCGACACCTGTTGTAGTCAGCATTTCACTGTAAGGTCGACACCTGTTGTATTCAGCATTTCACTGTAAGGTCGACACCTGTTGTAGTCAGCATTTCACTGTAAGGTCGACACCTGTTGTAGTCAGCATTTCACTGTAAGGTCGACACCTGTTGTATTCAGCATTTCACTGTAAGGTCGACACCTGTTGTATTCAGCATTTCACTGTAAGGTCGACACCTGTTGTAGTCAGCATTTCACTGTAAGGTCGACACCTGTTGTATTCAGCATTTCACTGTAAGGTCGACACCTGTTGTATTCAGCATTTCACTGTAAGGTCGACACCTGTTGTATTCAGCATTTCACTGTAAGGTCGACACCTGTTGTATTCAGCATTTCACTGTAAGGTCGACACCTGTTGTAGTCAGCATTTCACTGTAAGGTCGACACCTGTTGTAGTCAGCATTTCACTGTAAGGTCGACACCTGTTGTAGTCAGCATTTCACTGTAAGGTCGACACCTGTTGTAGTCAGCATTTCACTGTAAGGTCGACACCTGTTGTATTCAGCATTTCACTGTAAGGTCGACACCTGTTGTATTCAGCATTTCACTGTAAGGTCGACACCTGTTGTAGTCAGCATTTCACTGTAAGGTCGACACCTGTTGTAGTCAGCATTTCACTGTTAGGTCGACACCTGTTGTAGTCAGCATTTCACTGTAAGGTCGACACCTGTTGTATTCAGCATTTCACTGTAAGGTCGACACCTGTTGTATTCAGCATTTCACTGTAAGGTCGACACCTGTTGTAGTCAGCATTTCACTGTAAGGTCGACACCTGTTGTATTCAGCATTTCACTGTAAGGTCGACACCTGTTGTATTCAGCATTTCACTGTAAGGTCGACACCTGTTGTAGTCAGCATTTCACTGTAAGGTCGACACCTGTTGTATTCAGCATTTCACTGTAAGGTCTACTACACCTGTTGTATTCAGCATTTCACTGTAAGGTCGACACCTGTTGTATTCAGCATTTCACTGTAAGGTCTACTACACCTGTTGTATTCGGAGCATGCGACTAATACGATTTGATTTGATTTTGATTTGATATCTCCATGAGAAGCAGAGTTCTATGACCCTGGATGTGGCCGGGTTTGTCAGCCATGAATACTGCTCTTCACTATAAAAGTCAAGGACTGTAAAAGTCCTTTGAATCAAATAAAACCCTATATTGCTCTTTCATATGCAACAAATTTATACTAGACTGAACTGTTGACATAAAAAGAAAAAAACTATTATTGCATTTTTAGCCTCCCTAAAAATAAATCCTTTCAAACTACCCCCACCCCAACCTCTGGCAGAATAGACTTGACAGAGGCCCAAGAAACACACCAGAAAATAATCAACTTTTTTTCAGTGTGTGTGTGTGTGTGTGTGTGTGTGTGTGTGTGTGTGTGTGTGTGTGTGTGTGTGTGTGTGTGTGTGTGTGTGTGTGTGTGTGTGTGTGTGTGTGTGTGTGTGTGTGTGTGTGTGTGTGTGTGTTCATTTGGAGGTGAAATGACTTGTGTTCAGGCAGCAGCTCAGCTCAAATGTCAAACCTGTCAGACTGACAGCTCTCCCTGAGCTCTCTGAGCCCTGAACTGACCTCTCCTCCCCTGTCTCTTTAAGGAAACACACACACACTGAGCCAGGTATGTGCTCAAAACACACACCGCACACACACAGACAAACACACACACACACACACACACACACACACACACACACACACACACACACACACACACACACACACACACACACACACACACACACACACACACACACACACACACACACACACACACACACACACAGAGAGAGCCAGGTATCACACACACACACACACAGTGAGAGTTGAGGGCTAGTGGTGTATGTTCTCTCTCCCAGGTGGAATAGTAATGATAAATGAGGTAATGCTCATCACATGCCAGGAGCCTCGTTCATCATAACACTAAAATATAGAATAAAACTGAGAGAAAGAGTGAGGGACAGAAATTTGGCGCGGTCTATCATTTCATAAAAGAGTGTCAGAATCACACTGTTCCATCCATTATCCAGGCTCTCCCATTAGGAGAAAATACTAATTAGCCAGCTATTCCAGCTAATTACACAACAATGAGATAGCATCCTCTCCTCTCTAATCAGTTATGATGATGGTGCCAACTCATTTACCTGGCTCTCTCCCACACATTTACCTGGCTCTCTCCCAAACTCATTTACCTGGCTCTCTCCCACACTCATTTACCTGGCTCTCTCCCACACTCATTTACCTGGCTCTCTCCCACACTCATTTACCTGGCTCTCTCCCACACTCATTTACCTGGCTCTCTCCCACACTCATTTACCTGGCTCTCTCCCACACTCATTTACCTGGCTCTCTCCCACACTCATTTACCTGGCTCTCTCCCACACTCATTTACCTGGCTCTCTCCCACACTCATTTACCTGGCTCTCTCCCACACTCATTTACCTGGCTCTCTCCCACGCTCATTTACCTGGCTGCTTCCCACACTCATTTACCTGGCTCTCTCCCACACTCATTTACCTGGCTGCCTCCAACACTCATTTACCTGGAACCAAAAAGGGTTCCTCAAATGGTTCTCCTATGGGGACAGGCCCCAAAATCTTTTGGAACTCGTTTTTTCTAGGACTGTACTGGAGCTACTTAAAGGTTCTCAGTGACTCAAACAGTCATTACCTTCCTGAGCAAAACGGTTGGATGAGTGACAGGCAGGCAGAGACAGACAGACAGACAGACAGACAGACAGACAGACAGACAGACAGACAGACAGACAGACAGACAGGCACAGACAGACAGACAGACAGACAGACAGACAGACAGACAGACAGACAGACAGACAGACAGACAGACAGACAGGCACAGACAGAGACAGACAGGCACAGACAGACAGACAGACAGACAGACAGACAGACAGACAGACAGACAGACAGACAGACAGACAGAGAGAGACAGACAGACAGACAGACAGACAGACAGACAGACAGACAGACAGACAGACAGACAGACAGACAGACAGACAGACAGACAGGCACAGACAGACAGACAGACAGACAGACAGACAGACAGACAGACAGACAGAGACTGTGCCTCAGTGTAGATGGTTTAGTAATGGAGGATAATAACAGGTGTCTCAGTGTCTCTAATGACCACACATCCTGCTGCTTTTCATTTCAAAACAATTCAAATTCCTTTTCTAAGTTAACTTTTTTTTTAAAGTGCTGTTACATAATGTTTAAATGGAAATTTTCCTCTAAATCAACTGTTAGAGAAGAGCTTCCAACTCTAATTGGTTACATATCAGAGAGAAGGGGACAGATGAGCTCTGGGGAACAACATCTCTTCACAGTGGAGAATCTTCCTGTTTCAACACACACTCTGAAGAGCCTCCCAGACCGCTGGCTAGAATATACAAACAACAGGTGTTGGATAATACCAAGGATAATGTGTGTGTGTGTGTTGTACACACAAAGCACTAAGCACTAAGCAGAGCATGCATGCATTCACACACACACACACACGCACACACACACACGAACACACACACGAACACACACACACACACACACACACACACACACACACACACACACACACACACACACACACACACACACACACACACACACACACACACACACACACACACACACACACACACACACACAGTGAGAGTTGAGGGGTGTATTTACCTGTTGTTGATGAAGGCGTATTTGTCGATGGTCTCTATGACAGACTTGAAGGTGATCTTGGAGGTCAGAGTGTAGCCGTGCTGAACCATGGGCTCTCCATCAGGACCATCCCAACAGTCCACTACAGGTAAATCACAGCTCATTTTATTGGTCACATACACAGGGTTAGCAGACGTTAACGCGAGTGTAGCGAAAGGCTTGTGCTTCTAGTTCCGACCGTACAGTAAATATCTAACAAGTAATCTAACAATCAAACTAACTAAGAATATGTACATATAAAAGATGGATGAGTGATGTGTGTGTGTGTGTGTGTGTGTGTGTGTGTGTGTGTGTGTGTGTGTGTGTGTGTGTGTGTGTGTGTGTGTGTGTGTGTGTGTGTGTGTGTGTGTGTGTGTGTGTGTGTGTGTGTGTGTGTGTGTGTGTGTGTGTGTGTGTGTGTGTGTGTGTGTGTGTGTGTGTGTGTGTGTGTGTGTGTGTGTGTGTGTGTGTGTGTGTGTGTGTGTGTGTGTGTGTCTGTGTGTGTGTGTGTGTGTGTGTGTGTGTGTGTGTGTGTGTGTGTGTGTGTGTGTGTGTGTGTGTGTGTGTGTGTGTGTGTGTGTGTGTCTGTGTGTGTGTGTGTGTGTGTGTGTGTGTGTGTGTGTGTGTGTGTGTGTGTGTGTGTGTGTGTGTGTGTGTGTGTGTGTGTGTGTGTGTGTGTGTGTGTGTGTCTGTGTGTGTGTGTGTGTACTGCCTCACCCTCCACACAGCGGCAGCCAGCCTGTAGTACCCAGGCGTACATGTCTGTCTTGGAGTGAGACAGCAGCTGGTCTCCCGTCAGGTAGGTGTTATGAGATGAGGAGATGTAGTAGCTACTCAGAGGCTGATCCATGTCCTGGTTCACCTCGTGGTGTTCAGGGTTAAACACATCACACGTGGGGCTGCGCATGAAACTGGTGAAACCTGGACACAGACAGACAGACAGACAGACAGACAGACAGACAGACAGACAGACAGACAGACAGACAGACAGACAGACAGACAGACAGACAGACAGACAGACAGACAGACAGACAGACACGGTAGAAAAGCTGTACTCAGCGTTATCTTACTTATATCATCATAACAATAATTTCTCTCTGTCACCCATGAAATACTCATAGACATTGGCCCTCCTTGGCGATAGATGAATCCAATCCAACTGAACTGATATAGAACACAAAGATTTATTAGAGGAACAAGATATTCAACTGACTTACAGCAGCACTGCAATAGTTAAATCTGAGATACTTAAAGGAACTATCATAATATAAGAGACATAACTTTAATAGCACACCACCCATTACAGAAAAAGAGGAGGAGAAAACTCTGACAGCCAAGGGGCTTTGATGAGCCTTAACGAGGAGGAGGAGGGAGGAGGAGGCGAGAGGAGGAGGAGGCAGGAGGAGGTGGGAGGCGTAGATGGGAGGAGGAGGTGGGAGGCGAGAGGAGACAGCCAAGGGGCTTTGATGAGCCTCAACGAGCTGCACTTTTAATGATGGAATGTAATACTTTAATGCACACTGACTGAGTCACAGAATTTTCTGCCAGAATTGTGGGTTGTTTTTTATGGGGTTTTTTTTAGGAAAAGGAGGAGAGCTTTAACTGGGAAAAGCATCCTTTGATCATGAAAGGTGGGAGGCGTAGATGGGAGGAGGAGGAGGAGGAGGAGGAGGAGGAGGAGGGAGGAGGCGAGAGGAGGAGGAGGTAGGAGGAGGGATGAGGAGGTGGGAGGAGGAGGGATGAGGAGGTGGGAGGAGGATGGAGGAGGAGGTGGGCGGAGGAGGAGGAGGGAGGAGTAGGTGGGAGGGGAGAGGAGGGAGGAGGCGAGAGGAGGAGGAGGTAGGAGGAGGGAGGAGGAGGTGGGAGGAGGAGCAGGAGGAGGGAGAAGGCGAGAGGAGGAGGAGGTAGGAGGAGGGAGGAGGAGGTGGGGGAAGGAGGGTGGAGGAGGAGGAAGGAGGAGTAGGTGGGATGCGGAAGTGGGAAGAGGAGGGAGGAGGAGGTGGGAGGAGGAGAAGGGAGGAGGAGGTGGGAGGAGGAGGAGAAGGGAGGAGGAGGTGGGAGGAGGTGGTGGTGGGAAAAGGAGGAGGAGAGAGGAGGTGGAGAGGGATAAGGAAGCGATTCCCAAACCTTCCATAACAAAGCCATCACCTACAGAGAGATGAACCTGGAGAAGAGTCCCCTAAGCAAGCTGGTCCTGGGGCTCTGTTCACAAACACAAACAGACCCCACAGAGCCCCAGGACAGAAGCACAATTAGACCCAAGCAAATCATGAGAAAACAAAAAGATAATTAATTGACACATTGGAAAGAATGAACCAAAAAACAGAGCAAACTAGAATGCTATTTGGCCCTAAACAGAGAGTACACAGAGGCAGAATACCTGACCACTGTGACTGACCCAAACTTAAGGAAAGCTTTGACTAGGTACAGACTCAATGACCATTGCTTTGCTATTGAGAAAGGCCGCCGTAGGCAGACCTGGCTCTCAAAAGAAGACAGGCTATGTGCTCACTGCCCACAAAATTAGGTGGAAACTGAGCTGTACTTCCTAACCTCCTGCCCAATGTTTGATGATATTAGAGAGACATATTTCCCTCAGATTACACAGACCCACAAAGAATTAGAAAATAAACCCAATTTTGATAAACTCCCATATCTACTGGGTGAAATACCACAGTGTGACATCACAGCAGCAAGATTTGTGACTTGTTGCCACGAGAAAAGGACAACCAGTGAAGAACAAACACCATTGTAAATACAACCCATATTTATGTCTATTTGTTTTCTATTTTGTACTTTAACTATTTGCACATCGTTTACAACACTGTATAAATACATAATAATACATTTGTAATGTCTTTATCCTATTTAACTTTTGTGAGTGTAATGTTTAATGTACACACACACACACACACACACACACACACACACACACACACACACACACACACACACACACACACACACACACACACACACACACACACACACACACACACACACACACACACACACACACACACACACACACACACACACACACACACACACACACACACACACACACACACACACACACACACACACACACACACACACACACACACACCCACACACACACACACATGCCCACACACTCCCAGGGGACATCATATTTGACCCAACTGACAGAAGGATGAAGTGATAACAGGAAATATGTAGAAAAGAAAGACAGGAGAGACAGACAGCAGGAGAGAAAGACAGGAGAGACAGACAGCAGGATAGAAAGACAGGAGAGACAGACAGCAGGAGAGAAAGACAGGAGAGACAGACAGCAGGAGAGAAAGACAGGAGAGACAGACAGCAGGAGAGAAAGACAGGAGAGACAGACAGCAGGAGAGAAAGACAGGAGAGACAGACAGCAGGAGAGAAAGACAGGGGAGACAGACAGCAGGAGAGAAAGACAGGAGAGACAGACAGCAGGAGAGAAAGACAGAAGAGACAGACAGCAGGAGAGAAAGACAGGAGAGACAGACTCTCCTTGTCCTATACCTCTATCCTATCCTCCTCTCCAACTCCTCCCTCTCCCCTCTTCACTCCTCCACCTCCCTATTCTCCTCCTCCTTCCCTCTCTCCCCTTCACTCCTCCACCTCCCTATCCTCCTCTCCAACTCCTCCCTCTCCCCTCTTCACTCCTCCAACTCTCACTATCCTCCACCTACTCCCCCCTTCCTCCTCCACCTCTCCCCTTCCTCCTCCACCTCTCCCCTTCCTCCTCCACCTCTCCCCTTCCTCCTCCACCTCTCCCCTTCCTCCTCCACCTCTCCCGTTCACTCCTCCACCTCTCCCCTTCCTCCTCCACCTCTCCCCTTCCTCCACCTCTCCCCTTCGTCCTCCACCTCTCCCCTTCCTCCTCCACCTCTCCCCTTCACTCCTCCACCTCTCCCCTTCCTCCTCCACCTCTCACGTTGGTCTTCCTCCCTTTCCTCCTCCATTGTGGTTGAGTTTAACTGAAGCCCCAAAGACAATTTATCTTCCATGAAATGATGGCCACTGAGTCTTCAACCCTTTTACAGCCAGACTTACTGCCAGAGGGAGCGAGGGAGGGAGAGAGAGAGACAGGGAGAGAGAGAGACAGAGAGAGAGAGAGAGAGAGAGAGAGAGAGAGAGAGAGAGAGAGAGAGAGAGAGAGAGAGAGAGAGAGAGAGAGAGAGAGAGAGAGAGAGAGAGAGAGAGAGAGAGAGAGAGAGAGAGAGAGAGAGAGAGAGAGCAAGAACGAGAGAGAGAGTGAGTGTGTGTATGTGTGTTTGTGACAGAGGGGCTTACCCTCAATTCCCAGAATGCCTTTCTGTTTGTTCTCTTCAGAAAGCTCAAACTTATCAATGACATCCAGACAGTATTCTGTGGTCACATTCATCATCTGAGGAGAGAGACACACACTGTCAGAACACACACCCACACAGACACACACTGTCAAAACACACACCCACACAGACACACACTGTCAAAACACATACTGTCACACCCACACAGATACTGAATAAAGAGAGAAGGAGACATAGTGAGAAGGAAAGATTGAAGAGACACACTATCACAACAAATACAAACACACACACAGTGTTTCACTACACTCACATTGACATCTGCTAACCATGAGTATGTGACCAATAACATTTGATTTGATTTGACACACACACACACACAAACACACACATTTGTTATGAGAGAGACACTATCAGAGAAACCAAGCCACAATCTGCCAATCAAAAAAGACTCCTGAGAGACCCCTGTCAAAAAACTCACACAAAAATGCCTCCCGCCCTCACCCAACCCCTGGCCCGAGAGTATTGATGTCTAGACTGAGGCAATAAGGTGGACTTCAGGTCCTTTTCTGGATGATCATGACTTTGCACATAACAAAGCCTGTCTACACTTTATTTGGAAACAATGCAGGGCTGAGAGCCCACTAGTTTACAGAGAGAGAGAGGGAGAGAGAGAGAGAGAGAGGGAGAGACAGAGAGAGAGAGAGAGAGAGAGAGAGAGAGAGAGAGAGAGAGAGAGAGAGAGAGAGAGAGAGAGAGAGAGAGACAGAGACAGAGAGAGAGAGAGAGAGAGAGAGAGAGAGAGAGAGAGAGAGAGAGAGGGAGAGACAGAGAGAGAGAGAGAGAGAGAGAGAGAGAGAGGGAGAGACAGAGAGAGAGAGAGAGAGAGAGAGAGAGAGAGAGAGAGAGAGAGAGAGAGAGAGAGAGAGAGAGAGAGAGAGAGAGAGAGAGAGAGAGAGAGAGAGAGAGAGAGAGAGAGGGAGAGAGAGAGAGAGAGAGAGAGAGAGAGAGAGGGAGAGAGAGAGAGACATTTATTTGGAAACACTGTAGGGCTGAGAGCACACTAGTGCTCAGATTTCTTCCTTCTTCCTTATCCTCCGTTTTGTTGGCCTAATCATATAATTTAATATTCATTCAATAGGATCTCTGCGGGTCTCGTCGTAAAGATGTGGAATTTAACTTAACACCAAAAAAGTGTAATAACATTTGGCGAATGTCATTAGGCCACAATTTCTGCATCCACTGCTGTCCGCACACATCTCAGTGTCGGCTACTCATCAATGCCTTGGCAAAATGTCAGTGTTCTCGTCAAACCACATTACATTTTGGAGCACAGACTAAACCACCCATTTTCAAGTCCATTTGGCTCATTTGGTCTCTTACGTGGTAAGAGCGTAGCCTAGTGGTTAGAGCGTTGGACAAGTGTCTCTTACGTGGTAAGAGCGTAGCCTAGTGGTTAGAGCGTTGGACAAGTGTCTCTTACGTGGTAAGAGCGTAGCCTAGTGGTTAGAGCGTTGGACAAGTGTCTCTTACGTGGTAAGAGCGTAGCCTAGTGGTTAGAGCGTTGGACAAGTGTCTCTTACGTGGTAAGAGCGTAGCCTAGTGGTTAGAGCGTTGGACAAGTGTCTCTTACGTGGTAAGAGCGTAGCCTAGTGGTTAGAGCGTTGGACAAGTGTCTCTTACGTGGTAAGAGCGTAGCCTAGTGGTTAGAGCGTTGGACAAGTGTCTCTTACGTGGTAAGAGCGTAGCCTAGTGGTTAGAGCGTTGGACAAGTGTCTCTTACGTGGTAAGAGCGTAGCCTAGTGGAAAGAGCGTTGGACAAGTGTCTCTTACGTGGTAAGAGCGTAGCCTAGTGGTTAGAGCGTTGGACAAGTGTCTCTTACGTGGTAAGAGCGTAGCCTAGTGGTTAGAGCGTTGGACAAGTGTCTCTTACGTGGTAAGAGCGTAGCCTAGTGGTTAGAGCGTTGGACAAGTGTCTCTTACGTGGTAAGAGCGTAGCCTAGTGGTTAGAGCGTTGGACAAGTGTCTCTTACGTGGTAAGAGCGTAGCCTAGTGGTTAGAGCGTTGGACAAGTGTCTCTTACGTGGTAAGAGCGTAGCCTAGTGGTTAGAGCGTTGGACAAGTGTCTCTTACGTGGTAATGATAAAGTGGTATAATAACCGACAGTTTTCTTGGCATTTTGTTTTTATTATTGTGATAGTCATGTTTTACGGCGTAACGTACCAGACCATACCGCCTGACCTTCACCACCCTGACCTTCACCACCCTGACCTTCACCACTGACTATACTATGGGTGACTAAAACAACATTATCTAGTGTTGTCTGTCTGTGAACCCTGACCTTCACCACCCTGACCTTCACCACTGACTATACTATAGGTGGCTAAAACTACATTATCTAGTGTTGTCTGTCTGTGAACCCTGACCTTCACCACTAACTATACTATAGGTGGCTAAAACTACATTATCTAGTGTTGTCTGTCTGTGAACCCTGACCTTCACCACCCTGACCTTCACCACTGACTATACTATAGGTGACTAAAACGTCATTATCTAGTGTTGTCTGTCTGTGAACCCTGACCTTCACCACCGACGATACTATAGGTCACTAAAACTACATTATCTAGTGTTGTCTGTCTGTGAACCCTGACCTTCACCACCGACGATACTATAGGTCACTAAAACTACATTATCTAGTGTTGTCTGTCTGTGAACCCTGACCTTCACCACTGACTATACTATAGGTCACTAAAACTACATTATCTAGTGTTGCCTGTCTGTGAACCCTGACCTTCACCACCGACTATACTATAGGTCACTAAAACTACATTATCTAGTGTTGTCTGTCTGTGAACCCTGACCTTCACCACTGACTATACTATAGGTGACTAAAACGTCATTATCTAGTGTTGTCTGTCTGTGAACCCTGACCTTCACCACCGACGATACTATAGGTCACTAAAACTACATTATCTAGTGTTGTCTGTCTGTGAACCCTGACCTTCACCACCGACGATACTATAGGTCACTAAAACTACATTATCTAGTGTTGTCTGTCTGTGAACCCTGACCTTCACCACTGACTATACTATAGGTCACTAAAACTACATTATCTAGTGTTGCCTGTCTGTGAACCCTGACCTTCACCACCGACTATACTATAGGTCACTAAAACTACATTATCTAGTGTTGTCTGTCTGTGAACCCTGACCTTCACCACCCTGACCTTCACCACTGACTATACTATAGGTCACTAAAACTACATTATCTAGTGTTGTCTGTCTGTGAACCCTGACCTTCACCACTGACTATACTATAGGTCACTAAAACTACATTATCTAGTGTTGTCTGTCTGTGAACCCTGACCTTCACCACCGACTATACTATAGGTCACTAAAACTACATTATCTAGTGTTGTCTGTCTGTGAACCCTGACCTTCACCACTGACTATACTATAGGTGACTAAAACGTCATTATCTAGTGTTGTCTGTCTGTGAACCCTGACCTTCACCACCGACTATACTATAGGTGACTAAAACTACATTATCTAGTGTAGTCTGTCTGTGAACCCTGACCTTCACCACTGACTATACTATAGGTGGCTAAAACTACATTATCTAGTGTTGTCTGTCTGTGAACCCTGACCTTCACCACCGACGATACTATAGGTCACTAAAACTACAATATCTAGTGTTGTCTGTCTGTGAACCCTGACCTTCACCACCGACGATACTATAGGTTACTAAAACTATATTATCTAGTGTTGTCTGTCTGTGAACCCTGACCTTCACCACTGACTATACTATAGGTCACTAAAACTACATTATCTAGTGTTGTCTGTCTGTGAACCCTGACCTTCACCACCGACGATACTATAGGTCACTAAAACTACATTATCTAGTGTTGTCTGTCTGTGAACCCTGACCTTCACCACTGACTATACTATAGGTCACTAAAACTACATTATCTAGTGTTGCCTGTCTGTGAACCCTGACCTTCACCACCGACTATACTATAGGTCACTAAAACTACATTATCTAGTGTTGTCTGTCTGTGAACCCTGACCTTCACCACTGACTATACTATAGGTCACTAAAACTACATTATCTAGTGTTGTCTGTCTGTGAACCCTGACCTTCACCACCCTGACCTTCACCACTGACTATACTATAGGTGGCTAAAACTACATTATCTAGTGTTGTCTGTCTGTGAACCCTGACCTTCACCACTGACTATACTATAGGTGACTAAAACGTCATTATCTAGTGTTGTCTGTCTGTGAACCCTGACCTTCACCACCGACTATACTATAGGTGACTAAAACTACATTATCTAGTGTAGTCTGTCTGTGAACCCTGACCTTCACCACTGACTATACTATAGGTGGCTAAAACTACATTATCTAGTGTTGTCTGTCTGTGAACCCTGACCTTCACCACCGACGATACTATAGGTCACTAAAACTACAATATCTAGTGTTGTCTGTCTGTGAACCCTGACCTTCACCACCGACGATACTATAGGTTACTAAAACTATATTATCTAGTGTTGTCTGTCTGTGAACCCTGACCTTCACCACTGACTATACTATAGGTCACTAAAACTACATTATCTAGTGTTGTCTGTCTGTGAACCCTGACCTTCACCACCCTGACTTTCACCATACTATAGGTGACTAAAACTACATTATCTAGTGTTGTCTGTCTGTGAACCCTGACCTTCACCACTGACTATACTATAGGTCACTAAAACTACATTATCTAGTGTTGTCTGTCTGTGAACCCTGACCTTCACCACTGACTATACTATAGGTCACTAAAACTACATTATCTAGTGTTGTCTGTCTGTGAACCCTGACCTTCTGTTCGTTGCGCAGGAAGTTGGCCAGCTCGTCGGCAGTCAGATGGTCCTTCCTGTCACTGTATCCCATGAGCAGCAGATACAGGTCCCGCCGTAGTGACATCATCTTATAGAACACGCTGAACTCCTCAAACGTCAACGTGCCCTGTTGGTCGTCTGAGTCCGCTTCCTGTGGGAAAGGGGAAATGACATCACCATTAGTAAGAGGCTGCAGTGGTCAGGTGAAATTCCAATTCGACCCTCTCTTCCAGAGTCTTTAAACTTATTTTTTCTGTAAACATCTGCTATATTCACACTCAGCCATGGTGCCTCTACATGGTCCCAAACAACTACAAGGAGATTGTCATGTGAGGACAGAAAAGTCAACTGTGTTCTGACATTGTCCTTTTTTCGGTTCATACAACAATTCACT
>NC_068421.1:10969671-11131767 GCF_023373465.1 Oncorhynchus keta
CTGTCACCCAGGTACGAGCCTCTTCAGGGTTAGAGGTCACCAGGTCTAGGGACTCCATGTGGTTGCCATGGTAAACGGTGAAACAGCAGGCCGGGTCGAAACTGCCCTCCGCATGGCGGTGGAAGATGTCTGACTGACGGCCCTCCGTCACCTTGTACAGCGAATCAATGGTGACTGAAAGGGAAAGAGGGCGGGACAGGAAGAGAGAGAGGACCAATCAGGGTTGAGAGTCTGCATCTGTTTATATTAGTTACTGTGCTGTTACTAAGCAGCAATGCATTACGGCAGTGTTACGTTACTACACCTAATAGGAAATGCACATGCGCACTGGGGTGCCGGGAACTGTAGAGCACGAGGGGTTTTGACTAAACGAAGAACTAACTGTACTCCCGTCTCCTGACTGGTCATTTCTCCACAACACAAATATTACAGTGGCGTACAGCACCTTGTACAGCGAATCAATGGTGACTGAAAGGGAAAGAGGGCGGGACAGAAAGAGAGAGAGGACCAATCAGGGTTGGGAGAATGAATATTGCGTTGATAAGCTTGGGAATTTTAAATTAATTTTACCTTTATTTAACTAGGCAAGTCAGTTAAGAACAAATTATTATTTGTGCTCTCATTTGTGATCAAAATGGATGAAACCAAACAAAAGTCTGCGAAGCGACAACAAGTTAACCTTCTGATATCTTCTAGGGAAATGATAGTTTCTCTCTCTTAAATATTGAATGAAGGCCACAACGAGGAGAAGTCAGAGATAAACATATAACCAGACAGACACTGCAGCAAATAAACTGGCATACCCTGAAATCACAGCATCACTACTGTAGTCAACAACATACCCTGAAATCACAGCATCACTACTGTAGTCAACAACATGGTTGAAATCACAGCATCACTACTGTAGTCAACAACATACCCTGAAATCACAGCATCACTACTGTAGTCAACAACATGGTTTAAATCACAGCATCACTACTGTAGTCAACAACATGGTTGAAATCACAGCATCACTACTGTAGTCAACAACATGGTTTAAATCACAGCATCACTACTGTAGTCAACAACATGGTTGAAATCACAGCATCACTACTGTAGTCAACAACATGGTTAAATCACAGCATCACTACTGTAGTCAACAACATGGTTGAAATCACAGCATCACTACTGTAGTCAACAACATGGTTGAAATCACAGCATCACTACTGTAGTCAACAACATGGTTTAAATCACAGCATCACTACTGTAGTCAACAACATACCCTGAAATCACAGCATCACTACTGTAGTCAACAACATGGTTGAAATCACAGCATCACTACTGTAGTCAACAACATGGCATTGTAATGATGTCTAATCCCTCATAGGGACTAGGTGAGACAAGAGAGAGAGATCAGAGATCACTACTGAGAGAGAGAAATCACAGCATCAGACTGTAGTCAACAAGAGAGAAATCACAGCATCACTACTGTAGTCAACAACAGAGAAATCACAGCAGAGAGACAACAGAAAGAGAGAGAGAGTCAACAACATGGTTTAAAGACAGCATCACTAGAGTCAACAGCATAGAGAGAAATCACAGCATCACTACTGTAGTCAACAACATGGTTGAAATCACAGCATCACTACTGTAGTCAACAAATGGTTTAGAGAGAGAGAATCAGAACTAAGAGAGAGAGTGAGAGAGTCAAGAACATGGTTAGAAAGAGAGAGAGAGTCAACAACAGAGAGAGAGAGAGACTAGGTGAGAGAGAGAGTTAGAGAGAGAGAGAGAGTTACATAAAGCATTGTTTGTTTTGAGATGTTGCCAAAGAGAGACTCTGTTAAGAGAGAGAGAGGGTAGAACTAGCTGTCAAGGGTAGAACTAGGGGTGTTAATTAGAACATTTAAGGTTAAAAGATTAAGGGTAGAAAGGGGTGTTAAGGGTAGAACTAGTGCTTGAACTAGGGGTTTAAGGGTAGAACTAGGATGTTGCCAAAAGGCAGAACTAGGGGTGTTAAGGGTAGAACTAGGGGTGTTAAGGGTAGAACTAGGGGTGTTAAGGGTAGAACTAGGGGTGTTAAGGGTAGAACTAGGGGTGTTAAGGGTAGAACTAGGGGTGTTAAGGGTAGAACTAGGGGTGTTAAGGGTAGAACTAGGGGTGTTAAGGGTAGAACTAGGGGTGTTAAGGGTAGAACTAGGGGTGTTAAGGGTAGAACTAGGGGTGTTAAGGGTAGAACTAGGGGTGTTAAGGGTAGAACTAGGGGTGTTAAGGGTAGAACTAGGGGTGTTGCGTAGGTGATGAGATAAAGTGTGCGTACTCACTCTTGGCCCTCTCGCTCTTGCGTGAGGGTCTCCATCGGATGCATGAGCGATGTTCGTCCAGGTAGAACAGTCTCACCAGCCCCTTGGAACCAGCCTTCAACTTCACCATCTGGGTCCCCGACTGCATCACACACATACATCGCTCCACTACAGAGAGACAGGGAGACGCAGAGGTCAATACTGTACTGTCACAACAACAACAAGGACACGAAAGAGCTAAGATAAAATAATGCTAGAAAATACTGATTAACAAGCTGATTTGGGCCAGAAACAGGATGGGAACAGAGATAGGAGTGACAAAACACAATCAGGTCAGAGACATAGAGGGAGAGAGAGAGAGAGAGAGAGAGAGACATAGAGGGAGAGAGAGAGAGAGAGACATAGAGGGAGAGAGAGAGAGAGAGAGAGAGAGAGAGAGAGAGAGAGAGAGAGAGAGAGAGAGAGAGAGAGAGAGAGAGGGATTCCCAAACCTTCCATAACAAAGCCATCACCTACAGGGAGATGAACATGGAGAAGAGTCCCCTAATTAAGCTGGTCCTGGGGCTCTGTTCACAAACACAAACAGACCCCACAGAGCCCCAGGACAGCAACACAATTAGACCCAACCAAATAGTGAGAAAACTGAATATTTTACTTCACACATTGGAAAGAAGTTACCAAAAAACAGAGCAAACTAGAATGCCAAGTGGCTCCTAAACAGAGAGTAAACATTGGCAGAATACTTGACCACTGTGACTGACTCAATGTTAAGGACTGTGTACAGACTCAGTGAGCATAGCCTTGCTATTGAGAAAGGCCGCCATAGGCAGACCTGGCACTCAAGAAAAGACAGGCTATGTGCACACTGCCCACAAAATGAGGTGGAAACTGAGCTGCACTTCCTAACCTCCTGTCCAATGTATGACCATATTAGAGACACATATTTCCCTCAGATTACACAGACCCACAGAGAATTCGAAAACAAATCCAATTTTGATAAACTCCCATATCTACTGGGTGAAATACCACAGTGTGACATCACAGCAGCAAGATGTGTGACCTGTTGCCACGAGAAAAGGGCAACCAGTGAAGAACAAACAACATTGTAAATACAACCCATATTTATGTTTATTTATTTTCCCTTTTGTACTTTAACTATTTGCACATCATTACAACACTGTATATAATATGACATTTCAAATGTCTCTATTCCTTTGGAACTTCTGTGAGTGTCATGTTTACTGTTCATTTGTTATTGTTATATTTCACTTACTTTGATAATGTTAACATATGTTTCCCAGGCCCATGAAGCCATTTGAATTGAAATAGAGATGCAACATCATCTGATGCAACATCACTGTCTTCTTCAGTAATGCACACAAATTGTTGATGAGCAGTTTCAGCCCACACACACACACAAACTCAAACAGAGTTACACTCAATCTTAACTCAGCGTGATCTGATATGAATAGAGGACATAAGATTCATCTCCATGTCAACTAGAAGTATCTACACTAAGAACCATGTCAACTAGGAGTATCTACAACTAAGGACCATGTCAACTAGGAGTATCTAAACTAAGAACCTTGTCAACTAGGAGTATCTAAACTAAGAACCATGTCAACTAGGAGTATCTAAACTAAGAACCATGTCAACTAGGAGTATCTACACTAAGAACCATGTCAACTAGGAGTATCTACAACTAAGAACCATGTCAACTAGGAGTATCTAAACTAAGAACCATGTCAACTAGGAGTATCTAAACTAAGAACCATGTCAACAAGGAGTATCTACAACTAAGAACCATGTCAACTAGGAGTATCTAACCTAAGAACCATGTCAACTAGGAGTATCTAAACTAAGAACCATGTCAACTAGGAGTATCTAAACTAAGAACCATGTCAACAAGGAGTATCTAAACTAAGAACCATGTCAACTAGGAGTATCTAAACTAAGAACCATGTCAACTAGGAGTATCTAAACTAAGAACCATGTCAACTAGGAGTATCTAAACTAAGAACCATGTCAACTAGGAGTATCTAAACTAAGAACCATGTCAACTAGAGTATCTAAACTAAGAACCATGTCAACTAGGAGTATCTAAACTAAGAACCATGTCAACTAGGAGTATCTAAACTAAGAACCATGTCAACTAGGAGTATCTAAACTAAGAACCATGTCAACTAAGAGTATCTAAACTAAGAACCACGTCAACTAAGAGTATCTACAACTAAGAACCATGTCAACTAGGAGTATCTAACCTAAGAACCTTGTCAACTAAGAGTATCTAACACTAAGAACCATGTCAACTAGGAGTATCTAAACTAAGAACCATGTCAACTAGAGTATCTAAACTAAGAACCATGTCAACTAGAGTAAATCTAAACTAAGAACCATGTCAACTAGGAGTATCTAAACTAAGAACCATGTCAACTAGGAGTATCTAAACTAAGAACCATGTCAACTAGGAGTATCTAAACTAAGAACCATGTCAACTAGGAGTATCTAAACTAAGAACCATGTCAACTAGGAGTATCTAAACTAAGAACCATGTCAACTAGGAGTATCTAAACTAAGAACCATGTCAACTAGGAGTATCTAAACTAAGAACCATGTCAACTAGGAGTATCTAAACTAAGAACCATGTCAACTAGGAGTATCTAAACTAAGAACCATGTCAACTAGGAGTATCTAAACTAAGAACCATGTCAACTAGGAGTATCTAAACTAAGAACCATGTCAACTAGAGTATCTAAACTAAGAACCATGTCAACTAGGAGTATCTAAACTAAGAACCATGTCAACTAGGAGTATCTAAACTAAGAACCATGTCAACTAGGAGTATCTAAACTAAGAACCATGTCAACTAAGAGTATCTAAACTAAGAACCATGTCAACTAGGAGTATCTAAACTAAGAACCATGTCAACTAGAGTATCTAAACTAAGAACCATGTCAACTAGGAGTATCTAAACTAAGAACCATGTCAACTAGGAGTATCTAAACTAAGAACCATGTCAACTAGAGTATCTAACCTAAGAACCATGTCAACTAGGAGTATCTAAACTAAGAACCATGTCAACTAGAGTATCTAAACTAAGAACCATGTCAACTAGGAGTATCTACACTAAGAACCATGTCAACTAGGAGTATCTAAACTAAGAACCATGTCAACTAGGAGTATCTAAACTAAGAACCATGTCAACTAGAGTATCTAAACTAAGAACCATGTCAACTAGGAGTATCTAAACTAAGAACCATGTCAACTAGAGTATCTAAACTAAGAACCATGTCAACTAGGAGTATCTAAACTAAGAACCATGTCAACTAGGAGTATCTAAACTAAGAACCATGTCAACTAGGAGTATCTAAACTAAGAACCATGTCAACTAGGAGTATCTAAACTAAGAACCATGTCAACTAGGAGTATCTAAACTAAGAACCATGTCAACTAGGAGTATCTAAACTAAGAACCATGTCAACTAGGAGTATCTAAACTAAGAACCATGTCAACTAGGAGTATCTACACTAAGAACCATGTCAACTAGGAGTATCTACAACTAAGAACCATGTCAACTAGGAGTATCTAAACTAAGAACCATGTCAACTAGGAGTATCTAAACTAAGAACCATGTCAACTAGGAGTATCTAAACTAAGAACCATGTCAACTAGGAGTATCTACACTAAGAACCATGTCAACTAGGAGTATCTACAACTAAGAACCATGTCAACTAGGAGTATCTACACTAAGAACCATGTCAACTAGGAGTATCTACAACTAAGAACCATGTCAACTAGGAGTATCTAAACTAAGAACCATGTCAACTAGGAGTATCTACAACTAAGAACCATGTCAACTAGGAGTATCTAAACTAAGAACCATGTCAACTAGAGTATCTAAACTAAGAACCATGTCAACTAGGAGTATCTAAACTAAGAACCATGTCAACTAGAGTATCTAAACTAAGAACCATGTCAACTAGGAGTATCTAAACTAAGAACCATGTCAACTAGGAGTATCTAAACTAAGAACCATGTCAACTAGGAGTATCTACAACTAAGAACCATGTCAACTAGGAGTATCTACAACTAAGAACCATGTCAACTAGGAGTATCTACACTAAGAACCATGTCAACTAGGAGTATCTAAACTAAGAACCATGTCAACTAGGAGTATCTAAACTAAGAACCATGTCAATTAGGAGTATCTACACTAAGAACCATGTCAACTAGGAGTATCTAAACTAAGAACCATGTCAACTAGGAGTATCTACAACTAAGAACCATGTCAACTAGGAGTATCTACAACTAAGAACCATGTCAACTAGGAGTATCTAAACTAAGAACCATGTCAACTAGGAGTATCTAAACTAAGAACCATGTCAACTAGGAGTATCTACAACTAAGAACCATGTCAACTAGGAGTATCTAAACTAAGAACCATGTCAACTAGGAGTATCTACAACTAAGAACCATGTCAACTAGGAGTATCTACAACTAAGAACCATGTCAACTAGGAGTATCTAAACTAAGAACCATGTCAACTAGGAGTATCTAAACTAAGAACCATGTCAACTAGGAGTATCTAAACTAAGAACCATGTCAACTAGGAGTATCTACAACTAAGAACCATGTCAACTAGGAGTATCTACAACTAAGAACCATGTCAACTAGGAGTATCTAAACTAAGAACCATGTCAACTAGGAGTATCTACAACTAAGAACCATGTCAACTAGGAGTATCTAAACTAAGAACCATGTCAACTAGGAGTATCTACAACTAAGAACCATGTCAACTAGGAGTATCTAAACTAAGAACCATGTCAACTAGGAGTATCTACAACTAAGAACCATGTCAACTAGGAGTATCTAAACTAAGAACCATGTCAACTAGGAGTATCTACAACTAAGAACCATGTCAACTAGGAGTATCTAAACTAAGAACCATGTCAACTAGGAGTATCTACAACTAAGAACCATGTCAACTAGGAGTATCTAAACTAAGAACCATGTCAACTAGAAGTATCTAAACTAAGAACCATGTCAACTAGGAGTATCTACAACTAAGAACCATGTCAACTAGGAGTATCTAAACTAAGAACCATGTCAACTAGGAGTATCTAAACTAAGAACCATGTCAACTAGGAGTATCTAAACTAAGAACCATGTCAACTAGGAGTATCTAAACTAAGAACCATGTCAACTAGGAGTATCTAAACTAAGAACCTTGTCAACTAGGAGTATCTACAACTAAGAACCATGTCAACTAGGAGTATCTAAACTAAGAACCATGTCAACTAGGAGTATCTACAACTAAGAACCATGTCAACTAGGAGTATCTACAACTAAGAACCATGTCAACTAGGAGTATCTACAACTAAGAACCATGTCAACTAGGAGTATCTAAACTAAGAACCATGTCAACTAGGAGTATCTACAACTAAGAACCATGTCAACTAGGAGTATCTAACCTAAGAACCATGTCAACTAGGAGTATCTAAACTAAGAACCATGTCAACTAGGAGTATCTACACTAAGAACCATGTCAACTAGGAGTATCTAAACTAAGAACCATGTCAACTAAGAGTATCTAAACTAAGAACCATGTCAACTAGGAGTATCTAAACTAAGAACCATGTCAACTAAGAGTATCTAAACTAAGAACCATGTCAACTAGGAGTATCTAAACTAAGAACCATGTCAACTAAGAGTATCTAAACTAAGAACCATGTCAACTAGGAGTATCTAAACTAAGAACCATGTCAACTAAGAGTATCTAAACTAAGAACCATGTCAACTAGGAGTATCTAAACTAAGAACCATGTCAACTGTTTTGGATCTTGTTTCTGCCCCCTCGAGACTGCCTATCGTCTGGTACTGGTCTGGTACTGTTTGGACTCTGACCTGGTTGATGAACTCTCGCCTGTCCTGACCTCGAGACTGCCTATCGTCTGGTACTGGTCTGGTACTGTTTGGACTCTGACCTGGTTGATGAACTCTCGCCTGTCCTGACCTCGAGACTGCCTATCGTCTGGTACTGGTCTGGTACTGTTTGGACTCTGACCTGGGACCCGGTCCCTTCTTGAACTCTCGCCTGTCCTGACCTCGAGACTGCCTATCGTCTGGTACTGGTCTGGTACTGTTTGGACTCTGACCTGGTTGATGAACTCTCGCCTGTCCTGACCTCGAGACTGCCTATCGTCTGGTACTGGTCTGGTACTGTTTGGACTCTGACCTGGTTGATGAACTCTCGCCTGTCCTGACCTCGAGACTGCCTATCGTCTGGTACTGGTCTGGTACTGTTTGGACTCTGACCTGGTTGATGAACTCTCGCCTGTCCTGACCTCGAGACTGCCTATCGTCTGGTACTGGTCTGGTACTGTTTGGACTCTGACCTGGTTAATGAACTCTCGCCTGTCCTCGACCTACCTTTGCCTGCTCGCTTTGTTATAATAAATATTGGAGCTCAACCATCTGCCCCCTGTGTCTGCATTTGGGTCTCGCCTTGTGCTCTTATACAGTTAACCTTGTGGTGACACACAATTCAGTCCCATTCAAAATCCTATTTTCCCTTGTCCCTAACCCTAAACCTAGCTCCTAACCCCTAACCCTAACCCTAGCTCCTAACCCTAAACCTAGCTCCTAACCCCTAACCCTAAACCTAACCCTAGCTCCTAACCCTAAACCTAACCCGAGCTCCTCACCCTAACCCTAGCTCCTCACCCTAACCCTAGCTCCTCACCCTAACCCTAGCTCCTAACCCTAACCCTAGCTCCTAACCCTAACCCTAGTTCCTAACCCTAACCCTAGCTCCAAACCCTAACCCTAACCCTAGTTCCTAACCCTAGCTCCTAACCCTAGCTCCTAACCCTAACCCTAGCTCCTAACTCTAACCCTAGCTCCTAAACCTAACCCTAGCTCCTAACCCTAGCTCCTAACCCTAACTCTAGCTCCTAACCCTAGCTCCTAACCCTAACTGTCACGCCTTGGTCATAGTATTTTGTGTTTTCCTTAATTATTTGTTCAGGCCAGGGTGTGACATGGGTTTATTGTGTTGTCTTATTGGGGTTTTTGTAGGCATTGGGATTGGTGTTGATTAGGGGTGTGTCTAGTTTAGGCTTGGCTGCCTGAGGCGGTTCTCAATCAGAGTCAGGTGATTCTTGTTGTCTCTGATAGGGAACCGTATTTAGGTAGCCTGGGTTTCACTGTGTATTTCGTGGGTGATTGTTCCTGTCTCTGTGTAGTGTTCACCAGATAGGCTGTAATAGGTTTCACGTTCCGTTTGTTGTTTTTGTATTTATTAGTTATTTCATGTATCGTTCCGTTTTTTCTTCATTAAAGACATGAGTAACCACCACGCTGCATTTCGGTCCGACTCTCTTTCTACAAATGAAGAACGCCGTTACACTAACCCTAACCCTAGCTCCTAACCCTAACCCTAGCTCCTAACCCTAACCCTAGCTCCTAACCCTAGCTTCTAACCCTAACCCTAGTTCCTAACCCTAGTTCCTAACCCTAGCTCCTAACCCTAACTCTTGCTCCTAACCCTAGCTCCTAACCCTAAGCCTAGCTCCTAACCCTAGCTTCTAACCCTAGCTCCTAACCCTAGCTCCTAACCCTAACCCTAGCTCCTAACCCTAACCCTAGCTCCTAACCCTAACCCTAGCTCCAAACCCTAACCCTAGCTCCTAACCCTAACCCTAGTTCCTAACCCTAGCTCCTAATGTAATTCTAACCTTAGCACTAATTCTAACCTTAACCCTAAACCCCCTAGAAATACTATTTTTAACAAAATGTCCCCAGCTGGTAGAATGTTTGTTTGTTTACTATTCTGGGGACTTCTGGTCCCCACAAGAATAGTTAAACACGTCCACAAACACACACAAACACAAACATTTTTATTTATTTTCAACGATTTTCACCTTGTCAGCTCAGGGATTCAATCTTGCAACCTTACGGTTAACTAGTCCAACGCTCTAACCACCTGCCTCACGAGGAGCCCGCCTAATACGCAAATGCAGTAAGACGCCAAGGTAAGTTGCTAGCTAGCATTAAACTTAATCAATTATAATCACTAGTTATAACTACACATGGTACTAGTTTATCTAGCGTGTCCTGCGCTGCATATAACCGATGCTGTGCGTATTCGCGAAAAAGGACTGTCGTTGCTCCAACGTGTACCTAACCATAAACACCAATGCCTTTCTTAAAATCAATACACAGAAGTATATATTTTTAAACCTGCATATTTAGCTCAAAGAAATCCAGGTTAGCAGGCAATATTAACCAGGTGAAATTGTGTCACTTCTCTTGCGTTCATTGCACGCAGAGTCAGGGTAGTTGTAACAGTTTGGGCAGCCTGGCTCATTGCGAACTAATTTACCAGAATGTTACGTAATTATGACATAACATTGAAGGTTGTGCAATGTAACAGGAATACATAGACTGATGGATGCCACCCGTTAGATTAAATACGGAACGGTTCCGTATTTCACTGAAATATTAAATGTCTTGTTTTCGAGATGATATTTTCCGGATTCGACCATATTAATGACCTAAGGCTCGTATTTCTGTGTGTTATTATGTTATAATTAAGTCTATGATTTGATAGAGCAGTCTGACTGAGCGATGGTAGGTACCAGCAGGCTCATAAGCATTCATTCAAACAGCACTTTCATGCGTTTTGCCAGCAGCTCTTCGTTGTGCGTCGAGCATTGCACTGTTTCTGACTTCAAGCCTATCAACTCCCGAGATGAGGCTGGTGTAACGATGTGATGTGAAATGACTAGCTAGTTAGCGGGGTGCGTGCTAATAGCGTTTCAAATGTTGCGCGCTCTGAGACTTGGAGTAGTTGTTCCCCTTGCTCTGCATGGGTAACGCTGCTTCGAGGGTGGCTGTTGTCGTTGTGTTCCTGGTTCGAGCCCAGGTAGGGGCGAGGAGAGGGACGGAAGCTATACTGTTACACTGGCAATACTAAAGTGCCTATAAGAACATCCAATAGTCACAGAAGGGCAGCAAAGAAGCAACTTCTCAGCAGGAAAACCATCAGGGACAGACTGATATTCTGCAAAAGGTACAGGGATTGGACTGCTGAGGACTGGGGTAAAGTCATTTTCTCTGATGAATCCCCTTTCCGATTGTTTGGGGCATCTGGGGAAAAGCTTGTCCGGAGAAGACAAGGTGAGCGCTACCATCAGTCCTGTGTCATGCCAACAGTAAAGCATCCCGAGATCATTCATGTGTGGGGTTGCTTCTCAGCCAAGGGAGTGGGCTCACTCACAATTTTGCCTAAGAACACAGCCATGAATAAAGAATGGTACCAACACATCCTCTGAGAGCAACTTCTCCCAACCATCCAGGAACAGTTTGCTGACGAACAATGCCTTTTCCAGCATGATGGAGCACCTTGCCATAAGGCAAAAGTGATAACTAAGTGGCTCGGGGAACAAATATTTTGGGTCCATGGCCAGGGAACTCCCCAGACCTTAATCCCATTGAGAACTTGAGGTCAATCCTCAAGAGGCGGGTGGACAAACAAAAACAGACACATTCTGGCAAACTCCAAGCATTGATTATGCAAGAATGGGCTGCCATCAGTCAGGATGTGGCCCAGAAGGTAATTGACAGCATGCCAGGGCGGAGTGCAGAGGTCTTTAAAAAGAAGGGTCAACACCGCAAAAATGGACTCAAAACTTTTGGCCACGACTGTATATACAGTGGCTTGTGAAATATTCACCCCCTTGGCATTTTTCCTATTTTGTTGCCTTACAAACTGGAATTAAAATGGATTTGGGGTTTGTAACATTTGATTTACACAATATATGCCTGCCACTTTGAAGATGCAAAATAGTTTTTATTGTGAAACAAACAAGAAATAAGACAAAAAAACAGAAAACTTGAGTGTGCTTATTTCTTTCTGGCCACTCTTCCATAAAGCCCAGCTCTGTGGAGTGTACGGTTTAAAGTGGTCCTATGGACAGATACTCCAATCTCTGCTGTGGAGCTTTGCAACTCCTTCAGTTTATCTTTGGTCTCTTTGTTGTCTCTCTGATTAATGCCCTCCTTGCCTGGTCTGTGAGTTTTGGTGGGCAGCTCTCTCTTGGCAGGTTTGTTGTGGTGCCATATTCTTTCCATTTTTTAATAATGTATTTAATGGTGCTCCGTGGGATGTTCAAAGTTTCTGATATTTTTTTATAACCCAACCCTGATCTGTACTTCTCCACAACTTTGTCCCTGACCTGTTTGGAGAGCTCCTTGGTCTTCATAGTGCCACTTGCTTGGTGGTTCCCCTTGCTTAGTGGTGTTTCAGACTCTGGGGCCTTTCAGAACAGGTGTACATGTACTGAAATCATGTGACAGATCATGTGACACAAATTGCACACAGGTGGACTTTATTTAACTAATTATGTGACTTCTGAAGGTAATTGGTTGCACCAGATCTTATTTAGGGGCTTCATAGCTAAGGGGGTGAATACTTTTGTAAGGCACTGTACAGTTGAAATTGGAAGTGTCCATACACCTTAGCCAAATTCATTTAAACTCAGTTTTTCAAAACTCCTGACATTTAATCCCAATAAAGATTTAGGTAAGTTAGGATCACCACTTTATTTGAAGGATGTCAAATGTCAGAATAATTGTCACGATCGTCGTCAAGGAAATGACCGGACCAAGGTGCAGCGTGGTAAGCGTAAATTATTTTATTTTAAATGTCGCCAACAGAACAATAAACAACCAAACGAACGTGAAGCTCTGTAAGGCTATACATGCCACTAACAAATACAACAACCCACAAATGAGAAAAGGAACAAATGCTGCCAAAGTATGATTCCCAATCAGAATAAAAGGATCTCTACGGTCAGGGTGTGACAGTACCCTGACACTATAGGGGAGGGTCCGGGTGGGCATCTATCTTGGTGGCGGCTCCGGTGCGGGACGCAGACCCCGCTCCACCTCTGGCTCCCCCTACTTTGGTGGCGCCTCTGGTGCGGGGACCCCGGTCGCCGACCCCGGCCTGGGGACCCTCTCTGCAGGCCCCGGCCTGGGGACCCTCGCTGCAGGTCCCGGACAGGGGACCCTCACTGTAGATCCCGGACTGGCCCGTGGAGCAGGCACAAGACTCACCAGGCTGGGGAGACATACTGGAGGCCTGGTCCAAGGAGCAGGCACAGGTCACACCGGGCTGTAGGGAAGCACTGGAGATCTGGTGCTTAAAGCTGGTACCAGTCCTCCTGGCTGAATGCCCATATTGGCCCTGGACGTGCAAAGCGCAGGCACAGGACGCACTAGGCTGTGATAGCGCACCGGAGACACCGTGCGCAGAGCCGGTGCAGGATACCCTGGGCCGAAGAGGCGCACCGGAGACCAGGAGCACTGTGCTGGCACAATCCGTCCTGGCTGGATGCCCACTCTAGCACGACACATGCGGAGAACTGGCTCAGAGCGCACCGGGCTGTGAACGCGCACTGGATTGGCTTCCCGATCTTCCTTGCCAGCCGTGACCCTGTGTAACGCTAGTCCCATTTTCTCTCTGCTTCAGCCTTCCCCTGCTTCCACAACAGGCTCTCATGTCCTGACATCACCTTCACCCAGGTCCATGATGTCCTCCACTCCCGCTGCTTGGTCCACTTGTGGTGGGTTGTTCTGTCACGATCGTCGTCAAGGAAATGACCGGACCAAGGAAATTATGTCAATCAGCCTATCAGAAGATTCTAAAGCCGTGACATAATTTTCTGTAATTTTCCAAGCTGTATAAATGCACAGTCAACTTAGTGTATGTAAACTGCTGACCCACTGGAATTGTGATACAGTGAATTATAAGTTAAATAATCTGTCTGTAAACAATTGTTGGACAAATTAATTGTGTCATGCACAAAGTAGAAAAAACTATATGAAATGTTTGGAGTGGTTGAAAAAACAGTTATATTGACTCCAACCTAAGTGTTTGTAAACTTCCGACTTCATCTGCACTGTTAAGATGTTCTACTGCCAAGTTTACACCTTAACCATTACAGTGAAACCTTTTGTCCAGGAAGTTGTCTAAAAGGGATTGAATTTGTTGTTTCCTAATTGTTTTTTGGTAGATTTCCACACTCCTTTCCTTCCATCTACAGCATTTCTTAATGTTACTCAGTTCCTTTGTCTTTGATGCCTCATGATTGAGTATTGCTCTGTTCAGGTAGACTGTGATTTTGCTGTGATCTGATAGGGGTGTTAGTGGACTGACTGTGAACGCTCTGAGAGACTCTGGGTTGAGGTCAGTGATAATGTAGTCTATAGTACTACTGCCAAGAGATGAGCTAAAGGTGTCCCTACCATAGGAGTCCCCTCGAAGTCTACCACTGACTATGTACATACTCAGCATGAGCTGGAGCTGCAGGAGTTGTGACCCGTTTTTGTTGGTTATATTGTCAGAGTTGTGCCTATGGGGGCATACGGGGGGGAATGCTGTCACCCCGGACAGGTGTTTGTGAATACTGACAACTCCACTTGAGTGAACAAAACATTGTGCGTGTGTATACGTGTGTGTTTGTGTGTTTGTGTGTGTGTGTGTGTGTGTGTATACATGTGTGTTTGTGTACGTTTTGTGTGTGTGTGTGTGTGTGTGTGTGTGTGTGTGTGTGTGTGTGTGTGTGTGTGTGTGTGTGTGTGTGTGTGTGTGTGTGTGTGCGTGTGTGTGTGTGTATAGACGTGTGTGTGTGTGTGTACATTTGTGTGTGTGTGTGTGTGTGTGTGTGTGTGTGTGGGCCATGATCATCTCTGTGGGGGTAGAGCAGAGAGTTCAGATCAAAGCTGTGTTGTATCACTGAGGCCCAGGCCAATCAAACACGGTATAACTGGGTTAATGACAAAGGAGGATCTGTGATAGGCCAATGATCGTCGCCCTCAGAACTGACCGAACACTACAGGACAGGACAGAACCGGTAAGGACAGGACAGGATAGGACAGAACAAGACAGGTGAGGACTGGACAGGGCAGGACAGAACAAGACAGGTGAGGACTGGACAGGGCAGGACAGAACAGGACAGGACAAGACAGGTGTGGACTGGACAGGGCAGGGCAGGATAGGACAGGACTGGACAAGACAGGTGAGGACTGGACAGGGCAGGATAGGACAGGACAGGACTGGACAGGACAGAACAGGTAAGGACAGCATAGGACAGGACAGGACAGGACAGGACTGGACAGGACAGGACAGGACTGGACAGGGCAGGACAGGACAGGACAGGACAGGACAGGACAGGACAGGGCAGGACTGGACAGGGCAGGACAGGACAGAACTGGACAGGACTGGACAGGACAGGACAGGACAGGACAGGACTGGACAGGGCAGGACAGGACAGGACAGGACTGGACAGGACTGGACTGGACTGGACAGGACAGGACAGGGCAGGACAGGGCAGGGCAGGACAGGACAGGACAGGGCAGGACAGGACAGGGCAGGACAGGACAGGACAGGACTGGACAGGACAGGACTGGACAGGGCAGGACAGGACTGGACAGGACAGGGCAGGACAGGACAGGACAGGACTGGACAGGACAGGACAGGACTGGACAGGGCAGGACAGGACAGGACTGGACAGGACACACATAATACAGAGTTCACACCTTGTCCAAATACAACATTTTCATCATTCACCATCATCATCATCATCATCATCATCATCATCATCATCATCACCAAGTTGAATACACAGGTCCTGGCCCAAATACACATCTGTCCTCCGTTGGTTCCCACCGTTTCAGCCTTAATGTCGTCATGTCGTTTTGTTCCCTTAATGTCGTCATGTCGTTTTGTTCCCTTAATGTCGTCATGTCGTTTTGTTCCCTTAATGTCGTCATGTCGTTTTGTTCCCCCCATCCAGACTCCAGACGATGTTCTTGTTTTTGATACCTGTCCGTTTCCCATTAAATGTTCACTCCCTGTACTTGCTTCTCATCTTCAGAGTCGGTCCTTATAATCTTAGTTATATCATCATCATTAACCTCAAAGTTAGGATCAATTGCTTTCCGATTCAGAAATTAAATCTAATTGACCAAATGAGGATGATGATGATGACTGTCTAGAACATTTTTTTTATTTGTTTATTTATCCAGGCAAGTCAATTAAGAACACATTGCTATTTACAATGACGGCCTGAACTCAACCGTGAGATTCCTCTTCTCGATACACGTTAATTATTCATAACATCACGCATCCAGCAACATCCGCTCCATACTTCATCCAGTATTAATGATACAAATGAGCTGCTACTGGCCTCATCACTTCTACTGCAGAATGACAACACAAATGAAAACAGAAAACTGTCTGAATGGAAACAGGCCAGCTAGTTAAAAACTGAAGAGATGACTAGGCTGTTGGTGGATATCAACGAGTTGGAGGGGTTTGTGGCCCAGTGTGGAGCTAAAACAGATTAGAGGGATGTGATATGATTCAGTTGTAGTGGCTAATCTAAATTCAGCTGGTCTCCCGCCCACAGCTAGACACAGATAATTTCCACCAACACCAAACACTCGTGCTACAGATGTATTCCACGCACAGACACGCACACACATATACACACACATATACACACACACACACACACACACAATTACTCCAACACCAAAATGCGTGGCATTCGGACACTCAACACACAGAAAGATACGCACAATTAAGCATGAGCATACCAACTGAAACAAAACCATAGACTCAGAAATCATTAAAAATATGTTACGGTAACAGAGGGAGAATAGTCTGTGTGTTACGGTAACAGGGGGAGAATAGTCTGTGTGTTACGGTAACAGAGGGAGAATAGTCTGTGTGTTACGGTAACAGGGGGAGAATAGTCTGGGTGTTACGGTAACAGAGGGTGAATAGTCTGTGTGTTACGGTAACAGGGGGAGAATAGTCTGGGTGTTACGGTAACAGAGGGTGAATAGTCTGTGTGTTACGGTAACAGAGGGAGAATAGTCTGTGTGTTACGTTAACAGAGGGAGAATAGTCTGTGTGTTACGGTAACAGAGGGAGAATAGTCTGTGTGTTACGGTAACAGAGGGAGAATATTCTGTGTGTTACGGTAACAGGGGGAGAATAGTCTGTGTGTTACGGTAACAGAGGGAGAATAGTCTGTGTGTTACGGTAACAGGGGGAGAATAGTCAGTGTGTTACGGTAACAGAGGGAGAATAGTCTGTGTGTTACGGTAACAGGGGGAGAATAGTCTGTGTGTTACGGTAGCAGAGGGAGAATAGTCTGTGTGTTACGGTAACAGGGGGAGAATAGTCTGTGTGTTACGGTAACAGAGGGAGAATAGTCTGTGTGTTACGGTAACAGAGGGAGAATAGTCTGTGTTACGGTCTGTGAGATTCCAGCTCTCAGGGGAGATGCACATCAATATGAGCTCTCCCTGCTTTTAGAAAAGGAAGGTATTTCACACACACACACACACACACACACACACACACACACACACACACACACACACACACACACACACAGTGTGCTGCCGCCATCTGTTACTCTCAGTAGGTCTACTGACTGTGGGTTCAGTACTAGTTACTGTAGGTCTACTGACTGTGGGTTCAGTACTAGTTACTATAGGTCTACTGACTGTGGGTTCAGTACTAGTTACTGTAGGTCTACTGACTGTGGGTTCAGTACTAGTTACTATAGGTCTACTGACTGTGGGTTCAGTACTAGTTACTGTAGGTCTACTGACTGTGGGTTCAGTACTAGTTACTATATGTCTACTGACTGTGGGTTCAGTACTAGTTACTATAGGTCTACTGACTGTGGGTTCAGTACTAGTTACTGTAGGTCTACTGACTGTGGGTTCAGTACTAGTTACTGTAGGTCTACTGACTGTGGGTTCAGTACTAGTTACTATAGGTCTACTGACTGTGGGTTCAGTACTAGTTACTATAGGTCTACTGACTGTGGGTTCAGTACTAGTTACTATAGGTCTACTGACTGTGGGTTCAGTACTAGTTACTATAGGTCTACTGACTGTGGGTTCAGTACTAGTTACTATAGGTCTACTGACTGTGGGTTCAGTACTAGTTACTATAGGTCTACTGACTGTGGGTTCAGTACTAGTTACTATAAGTCTACTGACTGTGGGTTCAGTACTAGTTATTGTAGGTCTACTGACTGTGGGTTCAGTACTAGTTACTGTAGGTCTACTGACTGTGGGTTCAGTACTAGTTATTGTAGGTCTACTGACTGTGGGTTCAGTACTAGTTACTATAGGTCTACTGACTGTGGGTTCAGTACTAGTTACTGTAGGTCTACTGACTGTGGGTTCAGTACTAGTTACTATATGTCTACTGACTGTGGGTTCAGTACTAGTTACTATAGGTCTACTGACTGTGGGTTCAGTACTAGTTACTGTAGGTCTACTGACTGTGGGTTCAGTACTAGTTACTATAGGTCTACTGACTGTGGGTTCAGTACTAGTTACTATAGGTCTACTGACTGTGGGTTCAGTACTAGTTACTATAGGTCTACTGACTGTGGGTTCAGTACTAGTTACTATAGGTCTACTGACTGTGGGTTCAGTACTAGTTACTATAGGTCTACTGACTGTGGGTTCAGTACTAGTTACTGTAGGTCTGCTGACTGTGGGTTCAGTACTAGTTACTATAGGTCTACTGACTGTGGGTTCAGTACTAGTTACTATAGGTCTACTGACTGTGGGTTCAGTACTAGTTACTATAGGTCTACTGACTGTGGGTTCAGTACTAGTTACTATAGGTCTACTGACTGTGGGTTCAGTACTAGTTACTGTAGGTCTACTGACTGTGGGTTCAGTACTAGTTACTGTAGGTCTACTGACTGTGGGTTCAGTACTAGTTACTATAGGTCTACTGACTGTGGGTTCAGTACTAGTTACTATAAGTCTACTGACTGTGGGTTCAGTACTAGTTATTGTAGGTCTACTGACTGTGGGTTCAGTACTAGTTACTGTAGGTCTACTGACTGTGGGTTCAGTACTAGTTATTGTAGGTCTACTGACTGTGGGTTCAGTACTAGTTACTATAGGTCTACTGACTGTGGGTTCAGTACTAGTTACTGTAGGTCTACTGACTGTGGGTTCAGTACTAGTTACTATAGGTCTACTGACTGTGGGTTCAGTACTAGTTACTATAGGTCTACTGACTGTGGGTTCAGTACTAGTTATTGTAGGTCTCCTCAGTGAGATCTAAGCATGGACGCCTGCTAAAATGCTGGAGAGCTCTGTACCTGGGGAAAACAACTCACTCCCCAATCACATCCATCGTCTGCATGCATACGGATCTTAATTTGATCACTGTTATTGCAGATCATTTTCATGCACAGCAGGAAATGCTTAATATAGTGTATTCAAGGTTTAAAAGGGTTTCTACAGGTTGCCAATTTACATATTAAAAAATGCAAAATCCACTCACAATACCTGCCTCCATTACCAATGAGAGAACACACCTCTTCCTAACACACACCTGTCTGTCTGTCAAACACCTGTCTGTCTGTCAAACACCTGTCACTCTCACATACACCTGTCTGTCTGTCACACACCTGGCACTCTCACACAAACTTGGTACTCTCACAAACACCTGGCAATCTCACACACACCTGGCACTCTCACACACCTGGCACTCTCACACACACCTGGCACTCTCACACACACCTGGCACTCTCACACAGACTTGGCACTCTCACACAAACCTGGCACTCTCACACACACCTGGGACTCTCACACACACCTGGCACTCTCACACACACCTGGCACTCTCACACACATCTCTTCCGAACACATGGCACTCTCGCACACACAACTGGCACTCTCACACACACCTGTCTGTCTGTCACTCACCTAGCGAAGCCAGTCTATGTATCGATGGCACAGCCACGAAGCCGCCCAAATGGTAGACCCTACGGGCAAGCAGTGTTGTCACGGTTACCACAGCTGGACGGGAGTACGGGTTTGACCGCGCCACCGGACCACAGAACACGTCCATGTCTCTTTAGCTCAGAGAGCTAACAGAGTCGCGGAGTCCACTGCCGCTATACACAAAGCCACAACCTGTGACTAACCAGCTCTGAGAATCTGACTGTCTCTGGCGTCGTCCTGAGACTCTGTAGACCATTACAGGGCGGCAGGGTAGCCTAGTGGTTAGAGTGTTGGCCTAGTAATCGAATCCTCTGAGCTGACAAGGTACAAATCTGTCATTCTGCTCCTTTGTTCTTAACTGACCTGCCTAGTTAAATAAAGGTTAACTAAAATTACCTACTCAACAACTAGCCATCCAACTCCATTACATTTTCTTCCAAGAGCTCCCTCTCTCTCTCTCTGAACTCTGAATCAGTCATTGACACACCATGACAGCAGGCCCCTGGCCCCAATCTGTCTATCCCACGCTCTTTCTCTCTCCTCACATCTTCTCTCTCCTCTCTCTCTCTGAAGCTCTGAAGGCCTTTTGTGTGTGAGAGAGAGTAGAGAGAGAGAGAAAGAGAATGAGAGAGAGAGTAGAGAGAGAGAGAGAGAGTAGAGAGAAAGAGAGAGAGAGAGAGAGTAGAGAGAAAGAGAGTAGAGAGAGAGAGAGAGAGAGAGAGAGAGAGAGAGAGAGAGAGAGTAAGAGAGAGAGTAGAGAGAAAGAGAGAGAGAGAGAGAGAGAGAGAGAGTAGAGAGAAAGAGAGAGAGTAGAGAGAGAGAGTAGAGAGAGAGAGAGAGAGAGAGAGAGAGAGAGAGAGAGAGAGAGAGGGTCAATCTGGCCCACTTGGGGAGTTAAGTGGGGTTAAGATAAAAGTGATGACGCAACAGTCATAATAACACTACACTACCAACCCTATGGTCTAATGGATAGAGACTTAACAGAGGATCTGTGTGTGTATTCATGAGAGTGTAGCTAGGTGCACAGTGAATGTTCTGTCTGTTAGCATTAGTGGGTTTGCGTATGAGTGCATGTATTCGGTTAAATGCAGACAACAGTACACACCGGTGTCCTTAAGGGGTTTGATATCCCATTGAGATGCAGTTTACTGGCATCCGGATAGGATCCTAGCTTCGTGTTTCATGAAAACACATAAGATAGGAAAATATGGCAATATGTTTTTTTACTTGGGTTTGTGTGGTTTGATTAAAATGTGTGGTTAGAAAATACACCGCATTTCTATCCTCTCCAGCATGGCCAGACAGTAGTGACAAAGCCCTATCTATACTATCCTCCCCAGCATGGCCAGACAGTGGTGACTAAGCCCTATCTATACTATCCTCTCCAGCATGGCCAGACAGTAGTGACTAAGCCCTATCTATACTATCCTCCCCAGCATGGCCAGACAGTAGTGACTAAGCCCTATCTATACTATCCTCCCCAGCATGGCCAGACAGTAGTGACTAAGCCCTATCTATACTATCCTCTCTAGCATGGCCAGACAGTGGTGACTAAGCCCTATCTATACTATCCTCTCCAGCATGGCCAGACAGTAGTGACTAAGCCCTATCTATACTATCCTCCCCAGCATGGCCAGACAGTAGTGACTAAGCCCTATCTATACTATCCTCTCTAGCATGGCCAGACAGTGGTGACTAAGCCCTATCTATACTATCCTCTCTAGCATGGCCAGACAGTAGTGACTAAGCCCTATCTATACTATCCTCTCTAGCATGGCCAGACAGTGGTGACTAAGCCCTATCTATACTATCCTCTCTAGCATGGCCAGACAGTAGTGACTAAGCCCTATCTATACTATCCTCTCTAGCATGGCCAGACAGTGGTGACTAAGCCCTATCTATACTATCCTCCCCAGCATGGCCAGACAGTGGTGACTAAGCCCTATCTATACTATCCTCTCTAGCATGGCCAGACAGTGGTGACTAAGCCCTATCTATACTATCCTCCCCAGCATGGCCAGACAGTAGTGACTAAGCCCTATCTATACTATCCTCTCGAGCATGGCCAGACAGTAGTGACTAAGCCCTATCTATACTATCCTCCCCAGCATGGCCAGACAGTAGTGACTAAGCCCTATCTATACTATCCTCTCTAGCATGGCCAGACAGTAGTGACTAAGCCCTATCTATACTATCCTCCCCAGCATGGCCAGACAGTAGTGACTAAGCCCTATCTATACTATCCTCCCCAGCATGGCCAGACAGTGGTGACTAAGCCCTATCTATACTATCCTCTAAGCCGATACAACACAGATACAACACCGATACAACACCAGTACAACACCGATACAACACCAGTAAAACACCAATACAACACCGATACAACACCAATACAACACCGATACAACACCGATACAACACCAGTACAACACCAATACAACACCAGTACAACACCGATACAACACCGATACAACACAGATACAACACAGATACAACACCGATACAACACAGATACAACACCGATACAACACCGATACAACACCGATACAACACCGATACAACACAGATACAACACCGATACAACACCAGTAAAACACCAGTACAACACCGATACAACACCGATACAACACCGATACAACACCGATACAACACCGATACAACACCGATACAACACCGATACAACACCGATACAACACCGATACAACACCGATACAACACAGATACAACACCGATACAACACCGATACAACACCGATACAACACCGATACAACACCGATACAACACCGATACAACACCGATACAACACCGATACAACACCGATACAACACCGATACAACACAGATACAACACCGATACAACACCGATACAACACCGATACAACACAGATACAACACAGATACAACACCGATACAACACCAATACAACACCGATACAACACCGATACAACACAGATACAACACCGATACAACACCGATACAACACCGATACAACACCGATACAACACCAGTACAACACCAATACAACACCAGTAAAACACCAATACAACACAGATACAACACCGATACAACACCGATACAACACCGATACAACACCGATACAACACCGATACAACACCGATACAACACAGATACAACACAGATACAACACCGATACAACACCAGTAAAACACAGATACAACACCAGTAAAACACCAATACAACACCAATACAACACCGATACAACACCGATACAACACCGATACAACACCAATACAACACCAATACAACACCAATAAAACACTGATACAACACCGATACAACACCAATACAACACCGATACAACACCAATACAACACCGATACAACACCGATACAACACCGATACAACACTGATACAACACCGATACAACACCGATACAACACCGATACAACACTGATACAACACCGATACAACACCGATACAACACCGGTACAACACCGATACAACACCAGTACAACACCAATACAACACCAATACAACACCGATACAACACCAATACAACACCGATACAACACCAATACAACACCAATACAACACCAATACAACACCGATACAACACCGATACAACACTGATACAACACAGGTCAACAACACCGATACAACACCAGTACAACACCGATACAACACCAGTACAACACCAATACAACACCAATACAACACCGATACAACACCGATACAACACAGGTACAACACAGATACAACACCGATACAACACCGATACAACACAGGTACAACACAGATACAACACCGATACAACACCGTACAACACAGGTACAACACAGATACAACACCGATACAACACCGATACAACACCGATACAACACAGGTACAACACCGATACAACACCGGTACAACACCGATACAACACCGATACAACACCAGTACAACACCGATACAACACCGATACAACACCGATACAACACCGATACAACACCGGTACAACACAGGTACAACACCGATACAACACCAGTACAACACCGATACAACACCGATACAACACCGATACAACACCGATACAACACCAATACAACACCAATACAACACCAATACAACACCAGTACAACACAGATACAACACCGATACAACACCGATACAACACCAATACAACACAGATACAACACCAGTAAAACACCAGTACAACACAGATACAACACCAATACAACACCAATACAACACCAGTAAAACACCAGTACAACACCGATACAACACCAGTACAACACAGATACAACACCGATACAACACCGATACAACACCGATACAACACCAGTACAACACCGATACAACACCGATACAACACCAGTACAACACCAATACAACACCGATACAACACCGATACAACACCGATACAACACCGATACAACACCGATACAACACCGATACAACACCGATACAACACCGATACAACACCGATACAACACCGATACAACACCGATACAACACCGATAAAACACCGATACAACACCGATACAACACCGATACAACACCGATACAACACCGATACAACACCGATAAAACACCGATAAAACACCGAACAACACAGATACAACACCGATACAACACCGATACAACACCGATACAACACCGATACAACACCGATACAACACCGATACAACACCGATACAACACCGATACAACACCGATACAACAACAACACAGGTACAACACAGATACAACGATACAACACCGATACAACACAACAACACAGATACAACACCGATACAACACCGATACAACACGATACAACACAGATACAACACCGATACAACACCGATACAACACCGATACAACACCGATACAACACCAATACAACACCAGTACAACACCGATACAACACCGATACAACACCGATACAACACAACAACACAGATACAACACCGATACAACACCGATACAAACAACACCGATACAACACCGATACAACACCGATACAACACCGATAAAACACCGATAAAACACCGATACAACACCGATACAACACCGATACAACACCGATACAACACAGATACAACACCGATACAACACCGATAAAACACCGATAAAACACCGATACAACACAGATACAACACCGATACAACACCGATACAACACCGATACAACACCGATACAACATACAACACCGATACAACACCGATACAACACCGATACAACACCACAACACCGATACAACACCGATACAACACCGATACAACACCGATAAACACCAATACAACACCGATACAACACCGATGCAACACCGATACAACACCGATACAACACAGGTACAACACAGATACAACACCGATACAACACCGATACAACACAGGTACAACACAGATACAACACCGATACAACACCGATACAACACAGATACAACACCGATACAACACCGATACAACACCGATACAACACCGATACAACACCAATACAACACCGATACAACACCAATACAACACCAATACAACACCAGTACAACACCAATACAACACAGATACAACACCGATACAACACCGATACAACACCGATACAACACCGATACAACACCAATACAACACCGATACAACACCGATACAACACCGATACAACACCGATACAACACAGGTACAACACCGATACAACACCAACACACCGATACAACACCAGTACAACACCGATACAACACCGATACAACACCGATACAACACAGATACAACACCGATACAACACCGATACAACACAGATACAACACGATAAAACACTGATACAACACCGATACAACACCAATACAACACCAATACAACACCATACAACACCGATACAACACCGAACAACACAGATACAACACGATAAAACACTGATACAACACCGATACAACACCGATACAACACAACAACACCGATACAACACCGATACAACACCAATACAACACCAATACAACACCGATACAACACCAATACAACACAATACAACACCAATACAACACCGATACAACACCGATACAACACCGATACAACACTGATACAACACACAACACCGATACAAACCACAACACCGATACAACACCAGTACAACACCAATACAACACCAATACAACACCGATACAACACCGATACAACACAACAACACAGATACAACACCGATACAACACCGATACAACACAGGTACAACACAGATACAACACCGATACAACACCGATACAACACAGGTACAACACAGATACAACACGATACAACACCGATACAACACCGATACAACACAGGTACAACACCGATACAACACCAGTACAACACCGATACAACACCGATACAACACCAGTACAACACAGATACAACACCGATACAACACCGAACAACCAACAGTACACACAGGTACAACACCGATACAACACCGATACAACACCGATACAACACCGATACAACACCGATACAACACCAATACAACACCAGTACAACACCAGTACAACACCGATACAACACCAGTACAACACCAGTACAACAATACAACACCGATACAACACAGATACAACACAGATACAACACCAGTAAAACACCAGTACAACACAGATACAACACAGGTACAACACCAGTACAACAGGATACAACACCAGTACAACACAGATACAACACCGGATACAACACAGATACAACACAGATACAACACCAGTAAAACACCAGCAGATACAACACCAATACAACACCAATACAACACCAGTACAACACCAGTACAACACAGATACAACACAGATACAACACCAGTAAAACACCAGTACAACACAGATACAACACCAATACAACAGATACAACACCAGTACAACACCGATACAACACCAGTACAACACCGATACAACACAGATACAAGGCAGGCAGGCAGGCAGGCAGGCAGGCAGGCAGGCAGGCAGGCAGGCAGGCAGGCAGACAGACAGACAGACAGGTAGACAGGTAGACAGACAGGTAGACAGACAGGTAGATATTGTATTATATCACACGAAAAGTGTAGTACACTATAAGCTGTGGTCTGCCACAAAATAAGTTTATATCTAGGGGTTCCATGTAGAATCATTTTGGTTCCAGGTAAGAACCCTTTTGGTTCCAGGTAGAGGGGTTCCACAAAGAATCCTTTTGGTTCCAGGTTTTGGTTCCATCCTTTTGGTTCCAACCCTTTGAGGTTCAATAGAGAATCCTTTCCACAGAGGGTTGTACACAGAACACAAAACAGTTTTACCTGGAACCAAACTGGGTTCTCCTATGTGGACACCTGAAGAACCCTTTCGGGAACCCATTCTTCTAAGAGTGTGTGACTAATGTGACGCGACGCATGTTCTTTCCACTCCACATGATGAGGGTTGAAATTGGTGAAACGACAACCATATATGAAGCATATTGTGTCTGACCCTAGGTTTTACAACCTAGAAACATAGATTATCTTCTCTTACCATCATCACAGTCAAAGATCAGACTGTAAATCTCTAAAATATCACACTACAGACCACCGAACTCTCTCTCTCTCTTTTTTGTACGAGGTAGAACCCTTTTGGTTCCAGGTAGAACTCTTTGGGGTTCCATATAGAATCCTTTTAGTTCCAGGTAGAACCCATTTGGTTCCAGGTAGCGAAAAATGCATGAAAACACACAAACACAAAACCCATATGCATACAGTGCCCCTGGAAAGTATTCAGACCCCTTGACTTTTACAACATTTTGTTGCATTACAGCCTTATTCTAAAATGGATTACATTTGTTTTTCTCCTCATCAATCTACACTCAATACGCCATAAGGACAAAGCTAAAACCTTTTGTTTTTTTTATGTTGCTAATTTATAAAAAAAAATACAAAACAGAAATACCGAATTGACATAAGTATTCAGACCCTTTGCTATGAGACTCAAAATTGAGCTCAGGTGGATCCTGTTTTCATTGATTATCCTTGAGATGTTTCTACAACTTGATTGGAGTCCACTTGTGGTAAATTCAATTGATTGGACATGATTTGGAAAGGCACACACCTGTCTATATAGGGTCCCATAGTTGACAGTGGATGTCAGAGCAAAAACCAAGCTGTGAGGTCGAAGGAATAGTCTGTAGAGCTCTGAGACAGGATTGTGTCGAGGCACAGATCTGGGGGAAGGGTACCAAAACATTTCTGCAGCATTGAAGGTCCCCAAGAACACAGTGGCCTCCATCATTCTTAAATGGAAGAAGTTTGGAACCACAAAGACTCTTCCTAGAGCTGGCTGCCAAACTGAGCAATCGGGGGAGAAGGGCCTTGGTCAGGGAAGTGACCAAGAACTCGATGGTCACTCTGACAGAGCTCTAGAGTTCATCTGTGCAGATGGGAGAACCTTCCAGAAGGACAACCTTCTCTGCAGCACTCAACCAATCAGGCCTTTATGGTAGAGTGGCCAGAAGGAAGCCACTCCTCAGTAAAATGCACATGACAGCCTACTTTGAGTTTGCTAAAAAAGGTACCTAAAGACTCTTAGACATTGAGAAACAAGATTTCCTGGTCTGATGAAACCAAAATGAAACTCCTTGGCCAAAATGCCAAGTGTCACGCCTGGAGGAATCGGGCACAATCCTCCAGATCTCTCAGGACCTCAGCCTGGGGCGAAGGTTCACCTTCCAACAGGACAACAGCCCTAAGCACACAGTCAAGGCAATGCAGGACTGGCTTTAAAAGAGAGATAAAGAGAAAAGAGGAGAATGACAGAGGGTATGAGGATGTCAGCTCAGCTGGTGAAGGGTGAAAGGGACAGAGATGGAAAGAGAGAGAGAGAGAGCGATAGAGAGAGAGATATATAGAAACCCGATTTTGGTAAACTCCTCATATCTACTGGGTGAAATACCACAGTGTGCATCACAGCGGCAAGATGTGTGACCTGTTGCCACGAGAAAAGGTCAACCAGTGAAGAACAAACACCATTGTAAATACAACCCATATTTATGTTTATTTATTTTCCCATCTGTACATTGTTACAACACTGTATATATATATATATATATATATATACAGTGTTGTAACAATGTACATTTGTAATGTCTTTATTGTTTTGAAACTTCTGTATGTGTAATGTTTACTGCAAATGTTTATCTTTGGCAATGTAAAAATATGTTTCCCATGCCAATAAAGCCCCTTGAATTGAATATAGACAGATTGAGATAGATGGATAGAGAGAGAGGGATATAGAAAGATGGAGAGATAGAGACAGAGAGATATTGTAACGGCATTCAGAGGTGGAAGAAGGATCGGACCAAAGCGCAGCGTGGTAAGTGTTCATGATGTAATATTTAATGAAACGAACTGAACACTGAAATACAAAACAATAAAGTGAACGAACGAAAACCGAAACACTCACACGGAAAACAAATACCCCAAACCAGAAGTGAGACAGTACCGTGTGGACCAAACACTCACATGGAAAACACACACCCACAAACCAGAAGTGAAACCCAGGCTACCTAAGTATGATTCTCAATCAGAGACAACTAACGACACCTGCCTCTGATTGAGAACCATACTAGGCCGAACACAGAAACCAAACATAGAAAAACAAACATAGACTGCCCACCCCAACTCACGCCCTGACCATATAAACAGACAAAACAAAGGAACTAAGGTCAGAACATGACAGATATAGAGATATATTGAGAGAGAGCGACAGATGGAAAGAAAGAGAGAGAGTGATAGAAACAGAGATGGAAAGACAGAGGGACAGAGGGAGATAGGGACAGAGATGGAAAGACAGATAGAGGGACAGAGGGAGATAGGGACAGAGATGGAAAGACTGATGGAGACAGCGATTGTAATGGTTTTCTTCCGTCGAAGGAGAGGAGGACCAAAATGCAGCGTGGTCAGAGTTCATGGTTTTTAATATGAGAAACTAAACATGAACACAATTACAAAACGTGGCAAAACCCAAAACAGTCCTATCTGGTGCAGAGAACACAAAGACAGGAAACAACCACCCACAAACCCCAACACAAAACAAGCTACCTAAATATGGTTCCTAATCAGAGACAATGACTGACACCTGCCTCTGATTGAGAACCATATCAGGCCATACAAAGAAACGGACAAACTAGACACACAACATAGAATGCCCACCCAGCTCACGTCCTGACCAACACTAAAACAAGGAAAACACAAAAGAACTATGGTCAGAACGTGACAGCGATTGAAAGAGAGAGAGAGCATGCTGAGATTCATCATCATCACCATCATCATCATCATCAGGAGAGGAAAGGCAGGAATAGAAACTAATTTGACATGAAAAAGCAATTAGCAACAGTGTGCCACTCTCATACACACACTTAGAAATAGAATGACCTGCAGATCTCTCTCTCCCTCCCTCTCTCTCTCTCTCTCTCTCCCTCCCTCTCCCTCTCTCTCTCCCTCCCTCTCTCTCTCTCCTCTCCCTCTCTCTCCTCCTCTCTCTCTCCCTCTCTCTCTCTCCCTCCCTCTCCCTCTCTCCCTCCCTCTCTCTCTCTCTCCCTCTCTCTCTCTCTCTCCCTCTCTCTCTCCTCTCTCCCTCTCTCTCTCTCTCTCTCCCTCCCGCTCTCTCTCTCCCTCCCTCTTTCTCCTCTTCTCTCTCTCCTCCTCTCTCCCTCCCTCTTTCTCCTCCTCTCTCCGTTCAATTTTCTATTTCAATTTAAGAGCTTTATTGAAATGGGAAACATGTCAACATTGCCAAAACAAGTGAAATAGATAATAAACAAAAGCAAAATAAACAATAAAAAATTAACAGTAAACATTACACTCACAAAAGTTCCAAAAGAATAAAGACATTTCAAATGTCATGCTATGTGTATATACAGTGTTGTAATGATGTACAAACAGTTAAAATACAAAAGGGAAAATAAATAAACATAAATATGGTTGTATTTACAATGGTGTTTTTATTCTTCACTGGTTGCCCTTTTCTTGTGGCAACAGGTCACAAATCTTGCTGCTGTGATGTCACACTGTGGTATTTCACCCAGTAGATATGGGAGTTTATCAAAAATGTGTTTGTTTTCGAATTCTCTGTGGGTCTGTGTAATCTGGGGGAAATATGTGTCTCTAATATGGTCATACATTGGACAGGAGGTTAGGAAGTGCAGCTCAGTTTCCACCTTATTTTGTGGGCAGTGAGCACATAGCCTGTCTGCTCTTGAGAGCCAGGTCTGCCTTCGGTGGCTTTTCTCAATAGCAAGACTATTCTCACTGAGACTATACATCTTGGGTCAGTCACATTGATCAGGTATTCTGCCACTGTGAACTCTCTGTGAACTCTCATGATTTATTTGGGTCTAATTGTGTTGCTGTCCTGGGGCTCTGTGGGGTGTGTTTGTGTTTGTGAACCCCAGGACCAGCTTGCTTAGGGGACACTTCTCCAGGTTCATCTCTCTGTAGGTGATGGCTTTGTTATGGAAGGTTTGGTAATTGCTTCCTTTTAATTAGCGGCCTAATTCTGCTCAGCATGCATTATTTGGTGTTTATGTTGTACACAGGGGATATTTTTGCAGGATGTATCAAGAGTGTTTCTTAGTCGTCTTAAACAAATCTACTTTGAAGCAAAAGTATAAACAAAAACAAAAGTATCCATCCCACAGACATGGTTATGTGCTTAAAAAAAGAAGGCACCTGTACCATGTCAGATATCGAGTTAAAACATTTTACATTACATTAGTATTATATTTTGAGTTTGCATCCCAATACTACATTTTACATACATCACAGAAGACTGAAATATAATACATTTTTTATAGGTTTATTAATAAAATATTTACAACCATTCCACCCATGAGGCCAATAGAGGGCGATGTGGTCCTTTGACTGAGGGAAGGGGCTACCAATCTGGGGCATGGGCACCAACACACCACATAACAGCAGTTATAGTGTAGACAGTCATGGTGCAGTACAGTATATCACTATGGGTTAGAAAACATAGGGCTAGGCTAGCATCACCCACTATAGCCTATAGGGCTAGGCTAGCATCACCCACTATAGCCTACAGGACTAGGCTAGCATCACCCACTATAGCCTATAGGGCTAGGCTAGCATCAGATACTATAGCCTATAGGGCTAGGCTAGCATCACACACTATAGCCTACAGGGCTAGGCTAGCATCAGATACTATAGCCTACAGGCCTAGGATAGCATCAGATACTATAGCCTATCGAGCTAGGCTAGCATCAGATACTATAGCCTATAGGGCTAGGCTAGCATCACACACTATAGCCTATAGGGCTAGGCTAGCATCACACACTATAGCCTACAGGCCTAGGCTAGCATCAGACACTATAGCCTATAGGGCTAGGCTAGCATCACACTATAGCCTATAGGGCTAGGCTAGCATCAGACACTATAGCCTATAGGGCTAGGCTAGCATCACACACTATAGCCTATAGGGCTAGGCTAGCATCACACACTATAGCCTAAAGGGCTAGGCTAGCATCACACACTATAGCTTATAGGGCTAGGCTAGCATCAGATACTATAGCATATAATAACTGCTGCTACTTTATAAACATTTTAGAGATCAATATATTTGGGAAATATATTAGAAAGCTGATCAACTGTGAAGTGTGAACGACCAACAGTTTGCTGTCACCCTTCAATACACGTCACGGAATGCTGGTGGCCTTCAATGTGCACAAGTCTCCTCTGGCTAGAGAGGGTAACATTATTAGGCAGATTAATCTCCTCTGGCTAGAGAGGGTAACATTATTAGGCAGATTAATCTCCTCTGGCTAGAGAGGGTTACATTATTAGGCAGATGAATCTCCTCTGGCTAGAGAGGGTTACATTATTAGGCAGATGAATCTCCTCTGGCTAGAGAGGGTTACATTATTAGGCAGATTAATCTCCTCTGGCTAGAGAGGGTTACATTATTAGGCAGATTAATCTCCTCTGGCTAGAGAGGGTTACATTATTAGGCAGATTAATCTCCTCTGGCTAGAGAGGGTTACATTATTAGGCAGATTAATCTCCTCTGGCTAGAGAGGGTTACATTATTAGGCAGATTAATCTCCTCTGGCTAGAGAGGGTTACATTATTAGGCAGATTAATCTCCTCTGGCTAGAGAGGGTTACATTATTAGGCAGATGAATCTCCTCTGGCTAGAGAGGGTTACATTATTAGGCAGATGAATCTCCTCTGGCTAGAGAGGGTTACATTATTAGGCAGATTAATCTCCTCTGGCTAGAGAGGGTTACATTATTAGGCAGATGAATCTCCTCTGGCTAGAGAGGGTTACATTATTAGGCAGATTAATCTCCTCTGGCTAGAGAGGGTTACATTATTAGGCAGATTAATCTCATCTGGCTAGAGAGGGTTACATTATTAGTCAGATTAATCTCCTCTGGCTGGAGAGGGTTTACATTATTAGGCAGATTAATCTCCTCTGGCTAGAGAGGGTTACATTATTAGGCAGATTAATCTCCTCTGGCTAGAGAGGGTTACATTATTAGGCAGATTAATCTCATCTGGCTATAGAGGTTTACATTGTTCATCAGATTAATCTCCTCTGGCTAGAGAGGGTTTACATTATTAGGCAGATTAATCTAATCTGGCTAGAGAGGGTTACATTATTAGGCAGATTAATCTAATCTGGCTAGAGAGGGTTACATTATTAGGCAGATTAATCTCCTCTGGCTAGAGAGGGTTACATTATTAGGCAGATTAATCTCCTCTGGCTAGAGAGGGTTACATTATTAGGCAGATTAATCTCATCTGGCTAGAGAGGGTTACATTATTAGGCAGATTAATCTCCTCTGGCTAGAGAGGGTTACATTATTAGGCAGATTAATCTCATCTGGCTAGAGAGGGTTACATTATTAGGCAGATTAATCTCCTCTGGCTAGAGAGGGTTACATTATTAGGCAGATTAATCTCCTCTGGCTAGAGAGGGTTACATTATTAGGCAGATTAATCTCCTCTGGTTAGAGAGGGTTACATTATTAGGCAGATTAATCTCCTCTGGCTAGAGAGGGTTACATTATTAGGCAGATTAATCTCCTCTGGTTAGAGAGGGTTACATTATTAGGCAGATTAATCTCCTCTGGTTAGAGAGGGTTACATTATTAGGCAGATTAATCTCCTCTGGTTAGAGAGGGTTACATTATTAGGCAGATTAATCTCCTCTGGCTAGAGAGGGTTACATTATTAGGCAGATTAATCTCCTCTGGCTAGAGAGGGTTACATTATTAGGCAGATTAATCTCCTCTGGTTAGAGAGGGTTACATTATTAGGCAGATTAATGTTCTGAGCCCTTTTAAACTAATTTATGTTCATGGTCGGACTGGTCAATGTTTTGGCCAGTGGGTGTAATTAGTTAGGCAGATTAATCTCCTCTGGCTGAAAGGGTTACATTATTTAGGTTTATGTGGGTGGGGCCTTAAGGGAGGGGGGAAAGTGCCTGTCTAATTTAGGTTTAGGTGGTGGGAGCCTTCAAGGGAGGGGGAAAGTGGCCTGTCTAATTTAGGTTTAGGTGGGTGGGAGCCTTAAGGGAGGGGGGAAAGGGCCTGTCTAATTTAGGTTTATGTGGGTGGGGGCCTTAAGGGAGGGGGGAAAGGGCCTGTCTAATTTAGGTTTATGTGGGTGGGGGCCTTAAGGGAGGGGGGAAAGTGTCTGTCTAATTTAGGTTTATGTGGGTGGGGGCCTTAAGGGAGGGGGGAAAGTGCCTGTCTAATTTAGGTTTATGTGGGTGGGGGCCTTAAGGGAGGGGGGAAAGTGCCTGTCTAATTTAGGTCTATGTGGGTGGGAGCCTTAAGGGAGGGGGGAAAGGGCCTGTCTAATTTAGGTTTATGTGGGTGGGGGCCTTAAGGGAGGGGGGAAAGGGCCAGTCTAATTTAGGTTTATGTGGGTGGGGGCCTTAAGGGAGGGGGGGAAGGGCCAGTCTAATTTAGGTTTATGTAGGTGGGGGCCTTAAGGGAGGGGGGAAAGGGCCAGTCTAATTTAGGTTTATGTGTGTGGGGGCTGTAAGGGAGGGGGGAAATGGGCCAGTGTGTTAGAAATGCCAGGGATGATGTTTGTCCCAGACTACACCTGAATATGTTCTCCCTACATGCATAAGTGTTCCATTTTAAAAATAAAACACTGAAGAAAATTTGATTAAAATGGCTGAATGGTTAGCCTACACAATTTATTTGGTTCACATTGGCAAAATGAATGTGTATCTAACTGTATCAACAAAAGCACATGCAACTCTTGTCAGATAAGCCCGAAGAAAAAGCGGATTTTCTGCCCCCTCGCGACAGACAGACAGCCTGCAGGGAACAGAATGCAATCTGCTGCAGCACCACTGACAGCTCTTCATCCGCTGCCTCGCACTCCCGAGGAGTGGGCGTGCGCTCTCGGGTTCCATTGCCTACTGTTCTACAAATACATATTTCCTGGCAAGACAAAAAAACACTCCCAACATGAATGTATGAGTCAAATTGAGAACTTCCTAGGATCATACCAAAAAAAAAAAAAAAACGTTATTTTTTAAAAACAAATTGGCGACATAGTGAAGACATTAAAGCATGGGCTGTGATGTTGCACTCACAACAATGTAGTGATTGTTTCCCCCCCAGACCTATGCATAACAAATGCTTATTTATCACAGTCACAATGACAGCCTCAGAAAACCAGCAAAGCACAGGCATATCAAAAGTCAAATGAAGAATTTAGGAATGGAGCAATCCATTCAGAAGACAGTCCAGGTTTAAACATGGGCTACATTTTGATCATACACCCTCGCCCCTCATCACCTAGTATACCATTACACATACATTGAAATCGAGTAGAATTTAGTAGAACGCTTACCCTTCTCAAAACTGAGATTTTTGGATACTTCGAGTTCAGCCATTTATGACTAATTTTGTGTTTGCATAGCTTTGGATAAATAATTCCTCTCCGGGATAAAGAGGGAGCGATACTGTTTTGAGGTAGTGCTCTCAATTAGTTTTTTTTGTTCGTTCATCCACTTTGGACATCATTTCCATTAGATAGTCTCCAGTAAGGTACAATAGTTGCCCAGGCGTGAAATCCCATATGTTGGTCTGAAATTACCCCCATGCTGCTCTTAGTCCAAATGGAACGCATGTTTTCATCCGTGTCACACCGTCGCCAAACGACCCAGAGATTAACCGAATTGACAGAAACAGGACCCTCTCTCTGAACGCTCCACAAAACCTGCTGCTTATCTGTCCTGCGCAACATACACACGCATGTCTCCGCTTATCTCTCTGCGCAGAGAGAGCGAAGGCGATGGAGGGTGTTACAATCCTCACATCAGTCGCGCAGAGTGAAAAATGCGATTTTCTTGACATATTTACGCGATAGCCTGGCGAGGGGGTGAGTGGGGCTGTCATATACCCGGAGCTAGCGAAAAGGGTAAAAGTTCCCCTCGCAAGGGACTCAAAATATACTAACCAAATTTCATATAGTCTATGAACAAAAATCTTTCACAGGATGTTGGCCAGGTAGACTAATTGATGAAAGACAGTTCAGTGTGATTTGACATCGAGTTGCATTTAAGTCTTAAGATTGTGTTCCGGGGGGAATCAAGAATGGAAAAGTTGAACTTGTGTTTTTGACAGACGTTCCACTACCTCTCATGTCACCGGCTCTGACGTGGGGAGCGCGGGAGAAGGGAAGCGGTTTATTTATTATTTGTACTCTCTCTCTCTCTCTCTGCTTTCTATTACGCGGGGTGATATTATTACCTCGTGTGTCCTGCCACTGCTGCATCTCCAAAGAAGTAAACTATTTCACCAATAGGAAACACATCACCCATAAATTGGCCCTTCAGCCAATGATTGTTTTTATTTTTAAGTGCAGGCTTCTGAGTGGAAAGGATATTGCCCAGGGGCTTCGTCAAACAATCACCGAGTAATTTTCCTCGCTTGACTTAATATATTTGCTCATTAGAAGGCTACCAGCTTTACGGTTTGAATTGAAGAATAGATTATCACTGTGATAATTATAATAATATGTAGCCTCACTAGCTACCCACCGTGCAAAAATTGGTTGAATCAATGTTGTTTCCACGTCATTTCAACAAAACAATTCAACATTAATCAACGGATTAGAAAAAAGTCATCAAGGTAAGGGAATTTCGCATTTCATTCACCCAACTTCTAACCTAAATCCAATGGTAATTTCACGTTGAATTCACGTAAATTGACAACTCAACGAAATGTAAATAAAAACTCGATGTTGAAATGACGTCTGTGCCCAGTGGGGAGTCTGTCTGATGAGAAATGCATGGTCATTTACATGCACTGTCATCTCTCATCTACTCCAAATGTATAATTGCTGTAATTCAGCTTCAAGCCAAGGTTCAACATTATTCTGTTAGGGCAGTGGTTCCCAAACTTGTTATAGCCCAGTACCCCTTCAAACATTTAACCTCTAGCTGTACCCCCTCTAGCACCAGGGTCAGCACACTCTCAGATGTTGTTTTTTGCCATCATTGTAAGCCTGCCACACACACACACTATACGATACATGTATTAAACATAAGAATGAGTGTGAGTTTTTGTCACAACCCGGCTCGTGGGAAGTGACAAAGAGCTCTTATAGGTCCTTGGCACAAATAAAAATATAAGAAGAATCACAAATGTTGCCCTTTATTTAACTATCTTACATATAAAACCTGATTTGTTCATCAGAAATGGTGAATATCTCACCACAGGTTAATGAGAATGGTGTGCTTTAGAGGATACACATAACTCTGCAATGTTGGTTGGGTTGTATTGGAGAGTATCTCAGTCTGAAATAATTTTACACACACAGTCTTTTACACACACAGATGTCACAAAGCTGTCCAGTACCTTAAAAATATCCTCTCATGTTGTCCTGGTTTACAGAAGAGGATGTCTTCCTTAATTGACCCCCCATAAAGATAACGGACATATATCAGGAGCTGTGTCAGACCTGCCACGTCTGTTGACTCATCCAGCTGTAACAGACATATATCAGGAGCTGTGTCAGACCTGCCACGTCTGTTGATTCACTGGCTTGTATGTGAAGCAGTAATTGTTTCAAAGCCATGTCATTGATGCCATGTCATTGTGCGTCGTGAAACAGTGTTGTTTGATGAAGACACAGTCTGTGTAGTTTCTTTGTCCTTTTCCCCCAACATTGTCCCAGTCATATCCACGGCAGCAGGAAGAATGAAGTCCTCCACAATAGTATGGGGTTTGTCTGTCCCAGCCACTCTGTAGCTCACCATATAAGATGCTTCTTTAATGTGATTGGATGAGTAACGGTTAATGTGATTGGATGAGTAACGGTTAATGTGATTGGATGAGTAACGTTTAATGTGATTGGATGAGTAACGTTTAATGTGATTGGATGAGTAACGTTTAATGTGATTGGATGAGTAACGTTTAATGTGATTGGATGAGTAACGGTTAATGTGATTGGATGAGTAACGTTTAATGTGATTGGATGAGTAACGTTTAATGTGATTGGATGAGTAACGTTTAATGTGATTGGATGAGTAACGGTTAATGTGATTGGATGAGTAACGTTTAATGTGATTGGATGAGTAACGGTTAATGTGATTGGATGAGTAACAGTTAATGTGATTGGATGAGTAACGGTTAATGTGATTGGATGAGTAAAGTTTAATGTGATTGGATGAGTAAAGTTTAATGTGATTGGATGAGTAACGGTTAATGTGAATGTGTTAATGATTGGATGAGTAACGTTTAATGTGATTGGATGAGTAACGGTTAATGTGATTGGATTAATGTGATTGGATGAGTAACGGTTAATGTGATTGGATGAGTAACGGTTAATGGATTGGATGAGTAAAGTTTAATGTGATTGGATGAGTAAAGTTTAATGTGATTGGATGAGTAACGGTTAATGTGATTGGATGAGTAACGGTTAATGTGATTGGATGAGTAACGTTTAATGTGATTGGATGAGTAACGTTTAATGTGATTGGATGAGTAACGTTTAATGTGATTGGATGAGTAACGGTTAATGTGATTGGATGAGTAACGTTTAATGTGATTGGATGAGTAACGGTTAATGTGATTGGATGAGTAACGTTTAATGTGATTGGATGAGTAACGTTTAATGTGATTGGATGAGTAACGTTTAATGTGATTGGATGAGTAACGGTTAATGTGATTGGATGAGTAACGTTTAATGTGATTGGATGAGTAACGGTTAATGTGATTGGATGAGTAACAGTTAATGTGATTGGATGAGTAACGGTTAATGTGATTGGATGAGTAAAGTTTAATGTGATTGGATGAGTAAAGTTTAATGTGATTGGATGAGTAACGGTTAATGTGATTGGATGAGTAACGGTTAATGTGATTGGATGAGTAACGGTTAATGTGATTGGATGAGTAACGTTTAATGTGATTGGATGAGTAACGGTTAATGTGATTGGATGAGTAACGTTTGATGTGATTGGATGAGTAACGGTTAATGTGATTGGATGAGTAACGGTTAATGTGATTGGATGAGTAAAGTTTAATGTGATTGGATGAGTAAAGTTTAATGTGATTGGATGAGTAACGGTTAATGTGATTGGATGAGTAACGGTTAATGTGATTGGATGAGTAACGTTTAATGTGATTGGATGAGTAACGGTTAATGTGATTGGATGAGTAACGGTTAATGTGATTGGATGAGTAACAGTTAATGTGATTGGATGAGTAACGTTTAACCTGTTACTCCTACCCCCTACTTTTTCGAACATTCTGTTAAAAATCGCGCAACATTTCAGCGCCCTGCTGCTCATGCCAGGAATATAGTATATGCATATGATTAGTATGTGTGGATAGAAAACACTCAGACGTTTATAACACTGGTTAAATCACGGCTGTGACTATAACAGAACGTGTGTTTCATCGAAAAGCGCAGGAAAATCTGATCACTGAAAATTGGAAAATATATCAATGCGCCACTTGCATGAATTGTCTATGGGAAAGCAAATTACCTGGAGCCGAGATTGCAATTCCTACAGCTTCCACACGATGTCAACAGTCTTGTCATTTGCCTAGGCTTTGTTTCTTGGTCAAACGAAGAAGAGACAGCCGATTTCTTCAGGTCTCGGACCGGATATTTTGGTTGAGATTTACCCGGACATTATTTCCAGACATACCCCTATAGAATATACATCGCCTCGTGATCAATTTGATCGCTTATTAACGTTTACTAATACCTAAAGTTGCATTACAAAAGTATTTCGAAGTGTTTTGTGAAAGTTTATCGTCAACTTTTTTAATTTTAAAAAATGACGTTAAGTTATAAGATGCTATTTTTTTTCGTTTATAACACAGTCTTCATAGATCGATATCTAGGCTATATATGGACCGATTTAATCGAAAAAAAGACCCAATAGTGATTATGGGACATCTAGGAGTGCCAACAAAGAAGATGGTCAAAGGTAATGAATGTTTTATATTTTATTTGTGCGGTTTGTGTAGCGCCGACTATGCTAATCATTTTGTTTACGTCCCCTGCGGGTCTTTTGGGGTGTTACATGCTATCAGATAATAGCTTCTCATGCTTTCGCCGAAAAGCATTTTAAAAATCTGACTTGTTGCCTGGATTCACAACGAGTGTAGCTTTAATTCAATGCATGTGTATTTTAATGAACGTTTGAGTTTTAACTAGTAATATTAGCATTTAGCGTAGCGCATTTGCATTTCCAGATGTCTAGATGGGACGCCTGCGTGTCAGGTAGGAGCAAGAGGTTAATGTGATTGGATGAGTAACGGTTAATGTGATTGGATGAGTAACGGTTAATGTGATTGGATGAGTACCGGTTAATGTGATTGGATGAGTACCGGTTAATGTGATTGGATGAGTAACGGTTAATGTGATTGGATGTTAATTATTTGACTAGACCACCTGTATTTGACATTGTGTTGTTATTTCACTGAACCGACGATGGTTTCATTTAATTTTTGGCAGTGAAACGAGGCTCAAATGTATAGCCCGTTGGAAAATATAAATGTACTGTTTGAAAATGTGAAGAAAAAAATTATATTATATAAACTCAGCAAAAAGAAGAAACGTCCCTTTTTCAGGATCCTGTCTTTCAATGATAATTTGTATACATCCAAATAACTTCACAGATCTTCATTGTAAAGGGTTTAACCTCACTAGGGTAGGGGACACTATTTTCACCTCCAGATGAAAAGTGTGCCCAAAGTAAAATGCCTGCTACTCAGCCCCAGAAGCTAGGATATGCATATAATTAGTAGATTTGGATAGAAAACACTCCAAAGTTTCTAAAACACACTAAAATAATGTCTATGAGTATAACATAACTAAAATGGTAGGTGAAAACCTGAGACAAATCCATCCAGGAAGTGGGATTTTTTTATGTTTGTAGATTTCCATTGACTGCCTATACAGATTCCATTGACTTAGGACTCAAATTGCATTTCCTATGGCTTCCACTAGATGTCACCAGTCTTTAGAAATTGTTTCAGGTTTGTACTGAGGGAGTAAGACCACTCTGAATGAGTGGACACTGCAGTGTCCCAGAGGTTTTTCATACGCCGTGACCGAGAGCGCGCCTTTCTTGTTGTCCTTTTATATTGACAAAGCTTTTGTCCGGTTTAAATATTATTGATTAATGTGACTAAAAACAACCTGAGGATTGATTATAAACATGATTTGACATGTTTCTACGAACTTTACTGATTCTTTTCAGATTTTTCGTCTGCCTGTTGTGACTGCCTTTTAGCCTGTGGATTACTGAACAAAACGTGCGAACAAAACGGAGGTTTTTGGATAATAAGAGGGACTTTATGGAACAAAACAAACATTTATTGAGTAAATGGGAGTCTTGTGAGTGCAACCATATGAAGATCATCAAAGGTAAGTGATACATTTTATCGCTATTTCTGACATGTGTAACTCCTCTACTTGGCTGGTAACTGTTTGTAATGATTTGTCTGCTGGGCACTGTTCTCAGATAATCGCATGGTATGCTTTTGCCGTAAAGCCAGCCTTTTTGAAATCTGACACATCGGTTGGATTAACAAGAAGTTAATCTTTAAACCAATGTATAACACATGTATGTTTTATGAATTTTTATAATGAGTATTTGTTTTTGAATGTGGCACTCTGCAATTTCAATGGATGTTGGCCAGGTGGGACGCTACTGTCCCACACCCCCTAGAGAGGTTAAACACGGTTTCCCATGCTTGTTCAATGAACCATAAACAATTAATGAACATGCACCTGTGGAACAGTCATTAAGACACTAACAGTTTACAGACGGTAGGCCGTTAAGGTCACAGTTATGAAAACTTAGGATACGAAAGAGGCCTTTCTACTGACTCTGAAAAACACCAAAAGAAAGATGCCCAGGGTCCCTGCTCATATGCGTGAACGTGCCTTAGGCATGCTGCAAGGAGGACTGCCGATCTGGCCAGGGCAATAATTTGCAATGTCCGTACTGTGAGACGCCTAAGACAGTGCTACAGGGAGACAGGATGGACAGCTGATTGTCCTCGCAGTGGCAGATCACGTGTAACAACACCTGCACATGATCGTTACATCCTAACATCACACGTGTGGGACAGGTACAGGATGGCAACAGCAACTGCCCGAGTTACACCAGGAACGCACAATCCCTCAATCAGTGCTCAGATCAATAGGCTAAGACTGAGGGCTTGTAGGCCTGTTGTAAGGCAGGTCCTCACCAGACATCACCAGTAACAACGTCGCCTATGGGCACAAACCCACCATCGCTGGACCAGAAAGGACTGGCAAAAAGTGCTCTTTACTGATGAGTCACGGTTTTGTCTCACCAGGGGTGATGGTTGGATTTGGGTTTATCGGCGAAAGAGTGAGCGTTACACTGAGGCCTGTACTCTGGAGCGGGATCGATTTCGAGGTGGAGGGTCCGGCATGATCTGGGGAGGTGTCTCACAGCATCATCGGACTGAGCTTGTTGGTATTGCAGGCAATCTCAATGCTGTGCATTACAGGGAAGGCATCCTCCTCCCTCATGCGGTACCCTTCCTGCATGCCCATCCTGACATGACCCTCCAGTATGACAATGCCACCAGCCATACTGCTCGTTCTGTGCGTGATTTCCTGCAAGACAGGAATGTCAGTTTTCTGCCAATCGCCAGCGAAGAGCCCAGATCTCAATCTTATTGAGCACGTCTGGGACCTGTTGGATCGGAAGGTGAGAGGGAACTTGCAAGTGCCTTGGTGGAAGAGTGGGGTAACATCGCACTGCAAGAACTGGCAAATCTGGTGCAGTCCATGAGGAGGAGATGCAATGCAGTAATTAATGCAGCTGGTGGCCACACCAGATACTGACTGTTACTTTTGATTTTGACCCCCCCCCCTTTGTTTAGGGACACATTATTCAATTTCTGTTAGTCACATGTCTGTGGAACTTATTCAGTTTATGTCTCAGTTGTTGAATCTTGTTATGTTCATACAAATATTTACACACGTTAAGTTTGCTGAAAATAAACACAGTTGACAGTGAGAGGGCATTTCTTTTTTTAATATATTTAATATTTATATTTAAATATTTTATACGACATTGCGTATACCCCTGGAATACTGTTCTGGAGCATTTATTGTTTTGGCTGAAGATCCGTTGTGGCTCAGTTGAAATGTTTATGGTAATTTCAGATTGATCTGACATATGCGGCAGATCCTTTTGTCTGTGGGGCGCATTCCCCTGCCCAGGTGTTGCTGACACATGCCAGAGCACAATGCCCAGTGGCGTGTACTCATGGATGCCAAAGGAAGCCAGAAATAGACATATAAATAAACATTTAAAAACGTATAAAATAATGTATCTTTCCTTTGTCTGTGTTTCATTGTTTCTCCGTCGACTTGCAAGAGGCTGCATGTATCTCACTGGAGAAAGCAACCCAGCAAGTAAAACAGCGCCCCTCTTTCTCAGTATGTGGAGCCTACCTATCTGCTGCTGTCTGATCAGAAAGAGTAGGACATTGTTGCGACCCGTAGCGTTGAATGCAAGGGAAGTCAGCAAGCATTTGACCTCCCTTGATAAAAAAAATAAATAATAGCCAATCAGTGTTGAGCTAAACTGAGTGAGATCAACTGTGATTGGTTCTGGCGCACATCAATCAGTTTGGATTTGGCTTCACACCAATCACATCACATCAAAAGCAGAACGTCATTTACAGAAAAAAAAAAACGTTAATTGTTGCATCTCGTTGGGTCATTGTCGTCCCGTGGTTAGCTAGCTAGCTAACACCATCCCCTTCCTAAATTAATTATGGATGGAGTTAGGGATTTAGACTTAATTCTCCGTACTGGCAAATGATTATAATGGCGATTTTGATCAAACCATATATTCATATATTGTGCCACTGGCCTGAGAGGATGGAAGTTCAATATGTGGCTAAATGTAGTAGGCTAATGTTAACTAGCTGGCCTGGTGCATTGTTATGCATGAAAGGAAGTTAGACTAGCGAGCAGGTATTTTAGCCAGGTAGCCTAGGACAACAAAAACAACAACATTTCACTGGACAGAGGTTGCTATCTTGTTTTGTGATGAAACAAAGGTGTGGTTGAATTATTTCTGCCGCCTTATGCCTATATATAATGGTAAGACAGTGATTTTACCCACGCACCGCTACTGACCACGCCTGGATAGGTACACTACATGACCAAAAGTATGTGGACACTTGCTGGTCGAACATCTCATTCCAACATCATTGGCATTGATATGGAGTTGGTCCCACCTCTGTTGCAATAACACTCTTCTGGGAAGGCTTTCCACTAGATGTTGGAAAGTAGCTGCTGGGACTTGCTTCCATTCAGCCACAAGAATTAGTGAGGTCGGGCACTGATGTTGGGTGATTAGGCCTGGCTCGCAGTCGGCGTTCCAATTCATCCCAAAGGTGTTCGATGGGGTTGAGGTCAGGGCTCTGTGCAGGCCAGCCAAGTTCTCCCACGCCGATCTCGACAAACCATTTCTGTATGGACCTCGCTTTGTGCTCGGGGGCATTGTCATGCTGAAACAGGAAAGGGCCTCCCCCAAACTGTTGCCACAAAGTTGGAGGCACAGAATCTTCTAGAATGTCATTGTATGCTGTAGCATTAAGATTTCCCTTCACTGGAACTAAAGGGCCTGAACCATGAAAAACAGCCCCAGACAATTATTACTCCTCCACCAAACTTTACAGTTGGCACTATGCAATCGGGCAGGTAGTGTTCTCATGGCATCCGCCAAACCCAGATTAATCCGTCGGACTGCCAGATGGTGAAGCATAATTCATCACTCACGAATACGCGTTTCCACTGCTCCAGAGTCCAATGGCGGCGAGCTTTATACCACTCCAGCAGACCCTTGGCATTGCGCATGGTGATCTTGTCCTGTGTGCGGCTGCTCGGTCATAGAAACCCATTTCATGAAGCTCCAGACAAACAGTTCTTGTGCTGACGTTGCTTCCAGTGACAGTTTGGAACTCAGTAGTGAGTGTTGCAACTGAGGACAGACCATTTTTTGCACACTACGCACTTCAAGACTCGGCAGTAACGTTCTGTGAGCTTGTGTGGCCTACCACTTCGTGGCTGAGCCATTGTTGATCCTCAATGTTTCCACTTCACAATAACAGCACTAGCAGTTGACCGGGGAAGCTCTTGCAGGGCAGACATTTGACTAACTGACTTGTTGGAAAGATGGCATCCTATGACGGTGCCACGTTGAAAGTCACTGAGCTCTTCAGTAATGCCATTCCACTGTCAATGTTTTGTCTATGGAGATTGCATGGCTGGGTGCTCAAATGTATACACCTGTCAGCAATGGGTGTGGATGAAATAGCTAAATCCACTAATTTGAAGGGGTGTCCACATACTTTTGTATATATAGTGTATTTTCTGTATCAGCTAACCACATCATATGTTATAGCAGTCTGGTGGCTGATGGCAGTTGGCAGTCCATGACCTTGGTTAATGCTTGCAATGTCTGAGCAGGAGAAGGCAAACGCAATGTCCCAGTGTGCACCGTCCAACACCGACGTTCATGGACGTTGACATTTGATCTGGCCCACGATGCACATAATAATTCACATTTCCTGTCATTGTAAGATTATTGTCCTGCTGTAACAAACCGGTCAAATTAAGATATCTGTGGACATAGAGAAATAGAGAACTGTTTGCTTGCTTGCTTGCTTGTGTGTGTGTGTGTGTGTGTGTGTGTGTGTGTGTGTGTGTGTGTGTGTGTGTGTGTGTGTGTGTGTGTGTGTGTGTGTGTGTGTGTGTGTGTGTGTGTGTGTGTGTGTGTGTGTGACACTCACCATGAAAGATGCTGTTGTCTGTGAGGAAGTGATGGCAGTACTGCGGCCCTCCTTTCCTGTTCACAACCCAGGAACTCATGGCGGCGGGAGGGATGGGAGACCTGTGAAGGAGGAGGAAAGCGTGAGACTGGACACAATACAGTTCACCTTTAGGCTTAAGATGCCTTCTAGGGAGCTTTTCACAGCCACTGTGCTTCTGCCTCTGCATTGCTTTCTCTTTGGGGCTTTAGGCTGAGTATCTGTAAAACACTTTGTGACAATGTAAAAAAAAAAAAAAAAAAGGCTTTATAAAATGTGATGGATTGATTAAACTCGTGTCGCTCCTGAATAATGAACTTTGTGTGGAATAGGGGACACCAGACAGCCCTATATGTGATGGATTGATTAAACTCGTGTCGCTCCTGAATAATGAACTTTGTGTGGAATAGGGGCACCAGACAGCCCTATATGTGATGGATTGATTAAACTCGTGTAACTCCTGAATAATGAACTTTGTGTGGAATAGGGGACACCAGACAGCCCTATATGTGATGTGAGGAAGAAACAGCATTCACAACGTCTACAATGAAATACCACTTTCACCTCAAAGAGCATAAAGTGTGGCCTATAACCCCTGAACTGTGCTCTATACAGAGGAGCTGCTCTTGAACTCTGTAGACAGACTCCTCCCCTCAGGTCAGCTGACACCAGACACCCCAGCCTGTCAGGAGCTGTTCCTGAACTCTGTAGACTGACTCCTCCCCTCAGGTCAGCTGACACCAGACACCCCAGCCTGTCAGGAGCTGTTCCTGAACTCTGTAGACAGACTCCTCCCCTCAGGTCAGCTGACACCAGACACCCCAGCCTGTCAGGAGCTGTTCCTGAACTCTGTAGACAGACTCCTCCCCTCAGGTCAGCTGACACCAGACACCCCAGCCTGTCAGGAGCTGTTCCTGAACTCTGTAGACAGACTCCTCCCCTCAGGTCAGCTGACACCAGACACCCCAGCCTGTCAGGAGCTGTTCCTGAACTCTGTAGACAGACTCCTCCCCTCAGGTCAGCTGACACCAGACACCCCAGCCTGTCAGGAGCTGTTCCTGAACTCTGTAGACAGACTCCTCCCCTCAGGTCAGCTGACACCAGACACCCCAGCAGGTCAGGAGCTGTTCCTGAACTCTGTAGACAGACTCCTCCCCTCAGGTCAGCTGACACCAGACACCCCAGCCTGTCAGGAGCTGTTCCTGAACTTCGTAGACAGAGGCTGTAAATCACAGGGAGATGGACCAGGAACATGTGGGAAAACAGGAGGAGAGATTAATGATGAGAAGACAGAGAGGAAGGAAGGAAGGAAGGAAGGAAGGAAGGAAGGAAGGAAGGAAGGAAGGAAGGAAGGAAGGAAGGAAGGAAGGAAGGAAGGAAGGAAGGAAGGAAGGAAGGAAGGAAGGAAGGGACTGAGGGTTAAGGGGAGCAAACAGTGGTAGAGTAGGGGTGGACAGAATGGGAGCTGGTCTGGACTGGGCTTGGAGGTGGGAAGAGATTGACAGAATGGGAGCTGGTCTGGACTGGGCTTGGAGGTGGGAAGAGACTGACAGCATGGGAGCTGGTCTGGACTGGGCTTGGAGGTGGGAAGAGACTGACAGAATGGGAGCTGGTCTGGACTGGGCTTGGAGGTGGGAGGGGACTGACAGAATGGGAGCTGGTCTGGACTGGGCTTGGAGGTGGGAGGGGACTGACAGAATAGGAACTGGTCTGGACTGGGCTTGGAGGTGGGAGGGGACTGACAGAATGGGAGCTTGTCTGGACTTGGAGGTGGGAGGGGACTGACAGAATGGGAGCTGCTCTGGACTGGGCTTGGAGGTGGGAGGGGACTGACAGAATGGGAGCTGGTCTGGACTGGGCTTGGAGGTGGGAGGGGACTGACAGAATGGGAGCTGGTCTGGACTGGGCTTGGAGGTGGGAGGGGACTGACAGAACAGGAACTGGTATGGACTGGGCTTGGAGGTGGGAGGGGACTGACAGAACGGGGACTGGTCTGGACTGGGCTTGGAGGTGGGAGGGGACTGACAGAACTGGGACTGGTCTGGACTGGGCTTGGAGGTGGGAGGGGACTGACAGAACAGGAACTGGTATGGACTGGGCTTGGAGGTGGGAGGGGACTGACAGAACGGGAACTGGTCTGGACTTGGCTTGGAGGTAAGAGGGGACTGACAAGTAGCAGGAGATGAGGTCTGGGGTTGGAGGTGAGAGGTCACTGCCATGGGTAACCGCTCCACTGTGACAGGCAGCCAATAGACAGAGACATGACAGGACGGACACTGGAAGTGACAAATGACTCAAACAGAGGTTTATCTCTGCACCTTTATTCTGATATGGTAGTTTTATGATGGAAGGCATTATTTGTTGCTATTCGTCTTTTCACACTACAATAACGCTGGGCTTGTCAGCTTTATCAGAATTTAAAAAACGCACGTGTGGTCTTTCACTGTAAGGGTTCATTTACATGTATCTAATGTAGCTCCTACAAACCCATAATATCTATCCTTGTAGACCGTAGAACTAAGACATCCAAACACTGATTAAATGTGAAAAATAGATTACATTTATACAAGCACATAGATGAAATAGTGAAATGCTGCCTGGCTCTCTGTCCTCTCTTCCATAAAGACAAATAGCATTGTCAGATCTCATATAGGAAGTTATAGACTTAGTGTTCCGTCTGACACATAGACTTAACATCCTGTCTGTAAGTAGACAGAGAATGCTGTTGCTGAGATCCACGGTGGTTTGACCCAGGGGGGATGGTATTAATGGGCTTGAGTGTGTTGTCATGCTGTGGTGATGTGAACATGCCTCCCCTCTCTGTAACCCAAGCCGCCCACTATAGCCCAGGGGAACACGATCGGTTCATTCCTGTCCAATGGGGGTCGTGTGAAAATATGCCCTCATTAATAAATGCAACTGTAACAGTCTTTCTACTGTTGTTATTATAACTTTACTTATCCATTGTTCACCTAATACCTATTTTTTTACTTAAAAATTGCACTGTTGGTTAGAGCCTGTAAGTAAGCCTTTCACTGTGAGGTTGTATTCAGAGTGGATATTCTCTCATTCTGAAGGCTGTGTCACAGAGTGGATATTCTCTCATTCTGAAGGCTGTGTCACAGAGTGGATATTCTCTCATTCTGAAGGCTGTGTCACAGAGTGGATATTCTCTCATTCTGAAGGCTGTGTCACAGAGTGGATATTCTCTCATTCTGAAGGCTGTGTCACAGAGTGGATATTCTCTCATTCTGAAGGCTGTGTCACAGAGTGGATATTCTCTCATTCTGAAGGCTGTGTCACAGAGTGGATATTCTCTCATTCTGAAGGCTGTGTCACAGAGTGGATATTCTCTCATTCTGAAGGCTGTGTCACAGAGTGGATATTCTCTCATTCTGAAGGCTGTGTCACAGAGTGGATATTCTCTCATTCTGAAGGCTGTGTCACAGAGTGGATATTCTCTCATTCTGAAGGCTGTGTCACAGAGTGGATATTCTCTCATTCTGAAGGCTGTGTCACAGAGTGGATATTCTCTCATTCTGAAGGCTGTGTCACAGAGTGGATATTCTCTCATTCTGAAGGCTGTGTCACAGAGTGGATATTCTCTCATTCTGAAGGCTGTGTCACAGAGTGGATATTCTCTCATTCTGAAGGCTGTGTCACAGAGTGGATATTCTCTCATTCTGAAGGCTGTGTCACAGAGTGGATATTCTCTCATTCTGAAGGCTGTGTCACAGAGTGGATATTCTCTCATTCTGAAGGCTGTGTCACAGAGTGGATATTCTCTCATTCTGAAGGCTGTGTCACAGAGTGGATATTCTCTCATTCTGAAGGCTGTGTCACAGAGTGGATATTCTCTCATTCTGAAGGCTGTGTCACAGAGTGGATATTCTCTCATTCTGAAGGCTGTGTCACAGAGTGGATATTCTCTCATTCTGAAGGCTGTGTCACAGAGTGGATATTCTCTCATTCTGAAGGCTGTGTCACAGAGTGGATATTCTCTCATTCTGAAGGCTGTGTCACAGAGTGGATATTCTCTCATTCTGAAGGCTGTGTCACAGAGTGGATATTCTCTCATTCTGAAGGCTGTGTCACAGAGTGGATATTCTCTCATTCTGAAGGCTGTGTCACAGAGTGGATATTCTCTCATTCTGAAGGCTGTGTCACAGAGTGGATATTCTCTCATTCTGAAGGCTGTGTCACAGAGTGGATATTCTCTCATTCTGAAGGCTGTGTCACAGAGTGGATATTCTCTCATTCTGAAGGCTGTGTCACAGCAGTGGATATTCTCTCATTCTGAAGGCTGTGTCACAGAGTGGATATTCTCTCATTCTGAAGGCTGTGTCACAGAGTGGATATTCTCTCATTCTGAAGGCTGTGTCACAGAGTGGATATTCTCTCATTCTGAAGGCTGTGTCACAGAGTGGATATTCTCTCATTCTGAAGGCTGTGTCACAGAGTGGATATTCTCTCATTCTGAAGGCTGTGTCACAGAGTGGATATTCTCTCATTCTGAAGGCTGTGTCACAGAGTGGATATTCTCTCATTCTGAAGGCTGTGTCACAGAGTGGATATTCTCTCATTCTGAAGGCTGTGTCACAGAGTGGATATTCTCTCATTCTGAAGGCTGTGTCACAGAGTGGATATTCTCTCATTCTGAAGGCTGTGTCACAGAGTGGATATTCTCTCATTCTGAAGGCTGTGTCACAGAGTGGATATTCTCTCATTCTGAAGGCTGTGTCACAGAGTGGATATTCTCTCATTCTGAAGGCTGTGTCACAGAGTGGATATTCTCTCATTCTGAAGGCTGTGTCACAGAGTGGATATTCTCTCATTCTGAAGGCTGTGTCACAGAGTGGATATTCTCTCATTCTGAAGGCTGTGTCACAGAGTGGATATTCTCTCATTCTGAAGGCTGTGTCACAGAGTGGATATTCTCTCATTCTGAAGGCTGTGTCACAGAGTGGATATTCTCTCATTCTGAAGGCTGTGTCACAGAGTGGATATTCTCTCATTCTGAAGGCTGTGTCACAGAGTGGATATTCTCTCATTCTGAAGGCTGTGTCACAGAGTGGATATTCTCTCATTCTGAAGGCTGTGTCACAGAGTGGATATTCTCTCATTCTGAAGGCTGTGTCACAGAGTGGATATTCTCTCATTCTGAAGGCTGTGTCACAGAGTGGATATTCTCTCATTCTGAAGGCTGTGTCACAGAGTGGATATTCTCTCATTCTGAAGGCTGTGTCACAGAGTGGATATTCTCTCATTCTGAAGGCTGTGTCACAGAGTGGATATTCTCTCATTCTGAAGGCTGTGTCACAGAGTGGATATTCTCTCATTCTGAAGGCTGTGTCACAGAGTGGATATTCTCTCATTCTGAAGGCTGTGTCACAGAGTGGATATTCTCTCATTCTGAAGGCTGTGTCACAGAGTGGATATTCTCTCATTCTGAAGGCTGTGTCACAGAGTGGATATTCTCTCATTCTGAAGGCTGTGTCACAGAGTGGATATTCTCTCATTCTGAAGGCTGTGTCACAGAGTGGATATTCTCTCATTCTGAAGGCTGTGTCACAGAGTGGATATTCTCTCATTCTGAAGGCTGTGTCACAGAGTGGATATTCTCTCATTCTGAAGGCTGTGTCACAGAGTGGATATTCTCTCATTCTGAAGGCTGTGTCACAGAGTGGATATTCTCTCATTCTGAAGGCTGTGTCACAGAGTGGATATTCTCTCATTCTGAAGGCTGTGTCACAGAGTGGATATTCTCTCATTCTGAAGGCTGTGTCACAGAGTGGATATTCTCTCATTCTGAAGGCTGTGTCGTGCAGAGTGGATATACTCTCATTCTCAAGGCTGTGTCGTGCAGAGTGGATATACTCTCATTCTCAAGGCTGTGTCGTGCAGAGTGGATATTCTCTCATTCTGAAGGCTGTGTCTCTGAAGGCTGTGTCACAGAGTGGATGAAGTTATTCTCTCATTCTGAAGCTGATCCAGAGTGGATATCTCTCATTCTCCTGTGTCCAGAGTGGATATTCTCTCATTCTGCAGGCTGTGTCACTCAGTGGATAATGAGTGAAGTGCTCTATGACGGCTCAACTGCAAAGCCTCATGGGTAATGAGATAAGTGAATTGTGTGTGTGTGTGTGTGTGTGTGTATTGTCGGTTCTTCCGTTAATGACACAAAACAAATGACTAATAGCAGGAGGCACTGAGGCAGACTAACTCATACACCAGGGACCACGGGACAACAGGGCCTGGAGACAGGGTGGGGGGCGAGAGGGGTGGGAGTGGGAGGGATGGGGACGAGAGGGGTGGGAGGTTAGAGGGACGGGAACAAAGGGGTGGGAGGTTGGAGGGATGGGACGAGAGGGGTGGGAGATTGGAGGGACGGGGAGAGAGGGGTGGGAGGTTGGAGGGATGGGGGCGAGAGGGGTGGGAGGTTGGAGGGATGGGGACGAGAGGGGTGGGAGGTTAGAGGGACGGGAAGAGAGGGGTGGGAGGTTGGAGGGATGGGGACGAGAGGGGTGGGAGGTGGAGGGACGGGGAGAGAGGGGTGGGAGGTTGGAGGGATGGGGCGAGAGGGGTGGGAGGTTGGAGGGATGGGGACGAGAGGGGTGGGAGGTTGGAGGGACGGGAAGAGAGGGGTGGGAGGTTGGAGGGATGGGGACGAGAGGGGTGGGAGGTTAGAGGGACGGGAAGAGAGGGGTGGGAGGTTGGAGGGATGGGGACGAGAGGGGTGGTAGGTTGGAGGGACGGGGAGAGAGGGGTGGGAGGTTGGAGGGGTGGGAGGTTGGAGGGATGGGGACGAGAGGGGTGGGAGATTGGAGGGACGGGGAGAGAGGGGTGGGAGGTTGGAGGGATGGGGGAGAGAGGGATGGGGGAGAGAGGGATGGGAGTGGGAGGGATGGGGACGAGAGGGGTGGGAGGTTGGAGGGACGGGGAGAGAGGGGTGGGAGGTTGGAGGGTTGGGGATGAGAGGGGGGAGAGGAATGGATGGGGAGAGAGGGGGGAGAGGAATGGATGGGGAGAGAGGTGGAGTTTAAAGATGAGAGGTTGGAGGAGGTTTAGAGATGGGGAGGTTGGAGGAGGGTGGAGGTTTAGGGATGAGAGTTTGGAGGAGTGTGGAAGTTTAGGGATGAGGGGTTGAAGGTTGGCGGAGGTTTAGGGATGGGAGTTTGGTGGAGGGTGAAAGTTTAGGGATGGGAGGATGGAGGAGATGTAGGGATGGGAGGTTGGTGGAGGTTTAGGGATGGGATGTTGGAGGAGGTTTAGGGGTGGGAGGTTGGTGGAGGTTTAGGGATGGGAGGTTGGAGGAGATGTAGGGATGTGAGGTTGGTGGAGGTTTAGGGATGGGAGGATGGAGGAGATGTAGGGATGGGAGGATGGAGGAGATGTAGGGATGGGAGGTTGGTGGAGGTTTAGGGATGGGAGGTTGGTGGAGGTTTATGGATGGGAGGATGGAGGAGGTTTAGGGATGGGAGGATGGAGGAGGTTTAGGGATGGGAGGATGGAGGTGGTTTAGGGATGGGAGTTTGGTGGAGGGTGAAAGTTTAGGGATGGGAGGATGGAGGAGATGTAGGGATGGGAGGTTGGATGAGGGTGGAGATGTTGTGATGGGAGATTGGAGGAGGGTGGAGGTTTAGGGATGAGAGGTTGGAGGAGGGTGGAGGTTTAGGAATGGGAGGTTGAAGGAGAGTAGAGGTTTAGGGATGAGAGGCTGGAGGAGGTTGGGAGATTATTGGAGGTTCAGGGAAGAGAGGTTGGAGGAGGGTGGAGATGTAGGAATGGGCAGTTGGAAGAGGGTGGTTTAGGGGTGGGAGTTTAGAGGAGGGTGGAGGTGTAGGGATGGGAGGTTGGAGGTTTAGGGATGGGAGGTTGGAGGTTTAGGGATGGGAGGTTGGAGGAGGGTGAAGATTTAGGGATGGGAGGTTGGTGGAGATTTAAAGATGGGAGGTTGGAGGGGGGTGGAGATTTAGGGATGAGAGGTTGGAGGAGGTTTAGGGATGGGAGGTTGGTGGAGGTTAGGGGTGGGAGATTGGTAGAGGTTTAGGGATGGGAGGATGGTGGAGATTTAGGGATGGGAGGTTGGAGGAGATTTTAGGGATGGGAGGTTGGTTGGTGGAGGTTTAGAGATGGGAGGTTGGTGGAGGTTGAGGGATGGGAGGATGGTGGATGTTTAGGGATAGGAGGTTGGAGGAGGTTTAGGGATGGGAGGTTGGTGGAGATTTAGGGATGGGGGGTTGGTAGGAGGAGATTTAGGGATGGGAGGTTGGAGGAGTTTAGGGATGGGAGGCTGGAGGAGATTTAGGGATGGAAAGTTGGTGGAGGTTTAGGGATGGGAGGTTGGAGGAGATTTAGGGATGGGAGGTTGGTGGAGGTTTAGGAATGGGAGGTTGGTGGAGATTTTGGGATCTATCACTCTCTTCCTCTATCACTCTTCATCTCTCCCCTGAGCCCTCTCTTTCTCTTTTTTCACACACACACACACACACACACACACACACACACACACACACACACACACACACACACACACACACACACACACACACACACACACACACACAGACACACACACAGACACAGACACAGACACACACACACACACACACACACACACACACACACACTGCTTCTGCTTTCATCCCAAACTGAAACACCAGCTGTGGTTTTTGAGATAAGTCAATGAGTCAAAAGGTGATCGATCGGCCAGCACTCAGTTCAGCCTCCTTATGTGTGTGTGTCTAAATTAGATTGGCCATCAACTCAAAATTACACACACAGAGAGCATCTGTCTCACACACCCCATTCCTACTACACACACACACTCACACACCCCATTCCTACTACACACACTCACACACCCCATTCCTACTACACACACACACTCACACACCCCATTCCTACTACACACACTCACACACCCCATTCCTACTACACACCCACTCACACACCCCATTCCTACTACACACACTCACACACCCCATTCCTACTACACACCCACTCACACACCCCATTCCTACTACACACACACACTCACACACCCCATTCCTACTACACACACTCACACACCCCATTCCTACTACACACACTCACACACCCCATTCCTACTACACACCCACTCACACACCCCATTCCTACTACACACCCACTCACACACCCCATTCCTACTACACACACTCACACACACACCCCATTCCTACTACACACCCACTCACACACCCCATTCCTACTACACACACTCACACACCCCATTCCTACTACACACACACACTCACACACCCCATTCCTACTACACACACTCACACACCCCATTCCTACTACACACACTCACACACCCCATTCCTACTACACACACACACAATCACACACCCCATTCCTACTACACACCCACTCACACACCCCATTCCTACTACACACACACTCACACACCCCATTCCTACAACACACACACACACACCCCATTCCTACAACACACACACACACTCACGCACCCCATTCCTACAACACACACACACACTCACACACCCCATTCCTACTACACACACACACACTCACACACCCCATTCCTCCTACACACACACACACACACACACACACACACACTCACGCACCCCATTCCTACAACACACACACACTCACACACCCCATTCCTACTACACACACACACTCACACACCCCATTCCTACAACACACACACATACTCACACACCCCATTCCTACTACACACACACACTCACACACCCCATTCCTACTACACACACACACTCACACACCCCATTCCTACTACACACACTCACACACCCCATTCCTGCTACACACACACACTCACACACCCCATTCCTACTACACACACACACTCACACACCCCATTCCTACTACACACACCCCATTCCTACTACACACACTCACTCACACACCCCATTCCTACAACACACACACACACACACCCCATTCCTACAACACACACACATTCCTACAACACACACTCACACTCACACACCCCATTCCTACTACACACACACACACTCACACACCCCATTCCTACTACACACACACACACACTCACACACCCCATTCCTACAACACACACACACTCACACACCCCATTCCTACTACACACACACACTCACACACCCCATTCCTACACACACACACACACTCACACACCCCATTCCTACTACACACACACACACACTCACGCACCCCATTCCCTACACACACATTCCTACACACACACTCACACACACCCCATTCCTACAACACACACACACACACACCCCACTCACACACACACTCACGCACCCCTTCCTACAACACACACACACACACTCACACACCCCATTCCTACTACACACACACTCACACACCCCATTCCTACTACACACACACACACACACACACACACACACACTCACACACCCCATTCCTACAACACACACACACTCACACACCCCACACTACACACACACACTCACACACCCCATTCCTACAACACACACACACACTCACACACCCCACTACACACACACACACACACTCACCCCATTCCTACAGCACACACTCACACACCCCATTCCTACTACACACACACACTCACACACCCCATTCCTACAACACACACACACACACTCACACACCCCATTCCTACTACACACACACACACACACACTCACCCCATTCCTACTACACACACACACACACTCACACACCCCATTCCTACAACACACACACACACTCACACACCCCATTCCTACACACACACACACACTCACACACCCCATTCTACAACACACACACACACTCACACACCCCATTCCTACACACACACACTCACACACCCCATTCCTACAACACACACACACACTCACACACCCCATTCCTACACACACACACACACTCACACACCCCATTCCTACAACACACACACACACCCCATTCCTACAACACACACACACTCACACACCCCATTCCTACTACGCACGCACACACACTCACACACCCCATTCCTACACACACACACTCACACACCCCATTCCTACTACACACACACACACTCACGCACCCCATTCCTACAGCACACACACACACTCACACACCCCATTCCTACTAGACACACACACACTCACACACCCCATTCCTACTACACACAAACACACTCACACACCCCATTCCTACGACACACAAACACACTCACACACCCCATTCCTACGACACACACACACATTCACACACCCCATTCCTACTACACACACACTCACACACCCCATTCCTACTACACACACACACACACACCCCATTCCTACGACACACACACACACTCACACACCCCATTCCTACTACACACCCACTCACACACCCCATTCCTACTACACACACTCACACACACACCCCATTCCTACTACACACCCACTCACACACCCCATTCCTACTACACACACTCACACACCCCATTCCTACTACACACACACACTCACACACCCCATTCCTACTACACACACTCACACACCCCATTCCTACGACACACACTCACACACCCCATTCCTACTACACACACACACAATCACACACCCCATTCCTACTACACACCCACTCACACACCCCATTCCTACTACACACACTCACTCACACACCCCATTCCTACAACACACACACACACACCCCATTCCTACAACACACACACACACTCACGCACCCCATTCCTACAACACACACACACACTCACACACCCCATTCCTACTACACACACACACACTCACACACCCCATTCCTACTACACACACACACACACACACACACACACACACACACACTCACACACCCCATTCCTACAACACACACACACTCACACACCCCATTCCTACTACACACACACACTCACACACCCCATTCCTACAACACACACACACACTCACACACCCCATTCCTACTACACACACACACACTCACGCACCCCATTCCTACAGCACACACTCACACACCCCATTCCTACTACACACACACACACACCCCATTCCTACTACACACACACACTCACACACCCCATTCCTACTACACACACACACTCACACACCCCATTCCTACTACACACACACACTCACTCACCCCATTCCTACTACACACACTCACACACCCCATTCCTACTACACACACACACTCACACACCCCATTCCTACTACACACACACACACTCACACACCCCATTCCTACTACACACACTCACACACCCCATTCCTACTACACACACTCACACACCCCATTCCTACTACACACACACACTCACACACCCCATTCCTACTACACACACTCACACACCCCATTCCTACTACACACACTCACTCACACACCCCATTCCTACAACACACACACACACACCCCATTCCTACAACACACACACACTCACGCACCCCATTCCTACAACACACACACACACTCACACACCCCATTCCTACTACACACACACACTCACACACCCCATTCCTACTACACACACACACACACACACACACACACTCACACACCCCATTCCTACAACACACACACACTCACAACCCCATTCCTACTACACACACACACTCACACACCCCATTCCTACAACACACACACACACTCACACACCCCATTCCTACTACACACACACACACACTCACGCACCCCATTCCTACAGCACACACTCACACACCCCATTCCTACTACACACACACACACACACTCACACACCCCATTCCTACAACACACACACACACTCACACACCCCATTCCTACTACACACACACACACACACTCACCCCATTCCTACTACACACACACACACATCACACACCCCATTCCTACAAACACACACACACTCACACACCCCATTCCTACTACACACACACACACACTCACACACCCCATTCCTACAACACACACACACACTCACACACCCCATTCCTACAACACACACACACACTCACACACCCCATTCCTACTACACACACACACACTCACACACCCCATTCCTACAACACACACACACCCCATTCCTACAACACACACACACACTCACACACCCCATTCCTACTACACGCACACACACTCACACACCCCATTCCTACAACACACACACACACTCACACACCCCATTCCTACTACACACACACACACTCACGCACCCCATTCCTACAGCACACACACACACTCACACACCCCATTCCTACTACACACACACACACTCACACACCCCATTCCTACTACACACAAACACACTCACACACCCCATTCCTACGACACACAAACACACTCACACACCCCATTCCTACGACACACACACACACACATTCACACCCCATTCCTACTACACACACACACACCCCATTCCTACTACACACACACACACACACCCCATTCCTACGACACACTACACACTCACACACCCCATTCCTACGACACACACACACACACACTGACACACCCCATTCCTACGACACACACACACTCACACACCCCATTCCTACTACACACACACTCACACAACCCATTCCTACTACACACACACACACACCCCATTCCTACGACACACACACACACTCACACACCCCATTCCTACGACACACACACACACCCCATTCCTACGACACACACACACACTCACACACCCCATTCCTACGACACACACACACACTCACACACCCCATTCCTACTACACACACACACACTCACACACCCCATTCCTACTACACACACACACACTCACACACCCCATTCCTACGACACACAAACACACTCACACACCCCATTCCTACTACACACACACACACTCACACACCCCATTCCTACAACACACACACTCACGCACCCCATTCCTACAACACACACACACACTCACACACCCCATTCCTACTACACACACACACACACACACTCACACACCCCATTCCTACACACACACACACTCACACACCCCATTCCTACTACACACACACACTCACACACCCCATTCCTACAACACACACACACACTCACACACCCCATTCCTACTCCTCACGCACCCCATTCCTACAGCACACACTCACACACCCCATTCCTACTACACACACACACACACCCCATTCCTACTACACACACACACTCACACACCCCATTCCTACTACACACACACACTCACACACCCCATTCCTACTACACACACACTCACACATTCCTACTCACACACCCCATTCCTACTACACACACACACTCACACACCCCATTCCTACTACACACACACACACTCACACACCCCATTCCTACTACACACACTCACACACCCCATTCCTACTACACACACTCACACACCCCATTCCTACTACACACACACACTCACACACCCCATTCCTACTACACACTCACTCACACACCACACTACAACACACACACACACACCCCATTCCTACAACACACACACACTCACGCACCCCATTCCTACAACACACACACACACTCACACACCCCATTCCTACTACACACACACACACTCACACACCCCATTCCTACTACACACACACACACACTCACACACCCCATTCCTACAACACACACACACTCACACAACCCATTCCTACTACACACACACACACACACACCCCATTCCTACAACACACACACACACTCACACACCCCATTCCTACTACACACACACACACACTCACGCACCCCATTCCTACAGCACACACTCACACACCCCATTCCTACTACACACACACACACACACTCACACACCCCATTCCTACAACACACACACACACTCACACACCCCATTCCTACTACACACACACACACACACTCACCCCATTCCTACTACACACACACACACACACTCACACACCCCATTCCTACAAACACACACACACACTCACACACCCCATTCCTACTACACACACACACACACTCACACACCCCATTCCTACAACACACACACACTCACACACCCCATTCCTACACACACACACACTCACACACCCCATTCCTACACACACACACACACACACACACCCCATTCCTACTACACACACACACACACTCACGCACCCCATTCCTACTACACACACACACACACACACACTCACACACCCCATTCCTACAACACACACACACACACACCCCATTCCTACAACACACACACACTCACGCACCCCATTCCTACAACACACACACACACTCACACACCCCATTCCTACACACACACACTCACACACCCCATTCCTACTACACACACACACACACACACACACACACACTCACACACCCCATTCCTACAACACACACACACTCACACACCCCATTCCTACTACACACACACACTCACACACCCCATTCCTACAACACACACACACACTCACACACCCCATTCCTACTACACACACACACACACTCACGCACCCCATTCCTACAGCACACACTCACACACCCCATCCCTACTACACACACACACACTCACACACCCCATTCCTACAACACACACACACACACTCACACACCCCATTCCTACTACACACACACACACACACACACTCACCCCATTCCTACCACACACACACACACACACTCACACACCCCATTCCTACAACACACACACACACTCACACACCCCATTCCTACTACACACACACACACATTCCTATTCCTACAACACACACACACACTCACACACCCCATTCCTACAACACACACACACTCACACCCCATTCCTACAACACACACACACACTCACACACCCCATTCCTACTACACACACACACACACTCACACACCCCATTCCTACAACACACACACACCCCATTCCTACAACACACACACACACTCACACACCCCATTCCTACTACACGCACGCACACACACTCACACACATTCCTACAACACACACACTCACACACCCCATTCCTACTACACACACACACACACTCACGCACCCCATTCCTACAGCACACACACACACTCACACACCCCATTCCTACTAGACACACACACACTCACACACCCCATTCCTACTACACACAAACACACTCACACACCCCATTCCTACGACACACAAACACACTCACACACCCCATTCCTACGACACACACACACACATTCACACACCCCATTCCTACTACACACACACTCACACACCCCATTCCTACTACACACACACACACACACCCCATTCCTACGACACACACACACACTCACACACCCCATTCCTACACACACCCACTCACACACCCCATTCCTACTACACACACTCACACACACACCCCATTCCTACTACACACCCACTCACACACCCCATTCCTACTACACACACTCACACACCCCATTCTACTACACACACACAACACACCCCATTCCTACTACACACACTCACACACCCCATTCCTCCTCACACACCCCATTCCTACTACACACACACACAATCACACACCCCATTCCTACTACACACCCACTCACACACCCCATTCCTACACACACACTCACACACCCCATTCCTACAACACACACACACACACCCCATTCCTACAACACACACACACACCACGCACCCCATTCCTACTCACACACCCCATTCCTACTACTCACACACCCCATTCCTACTACACACACACACACACACACACACACACACACTCACACACCCCATTCCTACAACACACACACACTCACACACCCCATTCCTACTACACACACACACTCACACACCCCATTCCTACAACACACACACACACTCACACACCCCATTCCTACTACACACACACACACTCACGCACCCCATTCCTACAGCACACACTCACACACCCCATTCCTACTACACACACACACACACACCCCATTCCTACTACACACACACACTCACACACCCCATTCCTACTACACACACACACTCACACACCCCATTCCTACTACACACACACACTCACTCACCCCATTCCTACTACACACACTCACACACCCCATTCCTACTACACACACACACTCACACACCCCATTCCTACACACACACACTCACACACCCGTTTCCTACACACACTCACACACCCCATTCCTACTACACACACTCACACACCCCATTCCTACTACACACACACACACTCACACCCCATTCCTACTACACACACTCACACACCCCATTCCTACTACACACTCACTCACACACCCCATTCCTACAACACACACACACACACCCCATTCCTACAACACACACACACTCACGCACCCCATTCCTACAACACACACACACACTCACACACCCCATTCCTACTACACACACACACACTCACACACCCCATTCCTACTACACACACACACACACACACACACACACACACTCACACACCCCATTCCTACAACACACACACACTCACACAACCCATTCCTACTACACACACTCACTCACACACCCCCATTCCTACAACACACACACACACTCACACACCCCATTCCTTACAACACTCACGCACCCCATTCCTACAGCACACACTCACACACCCCATTCCTACTACACACACACACACACACTCACACACCCCATTCCTACAACACACACACACACTCACACACCCCATTCCTACTCACTCACCCCCATTCCTACTACACACACACACACTCACACACCCCATTCCTACACACACACACACACACTCACACACCCCATTCCTACACACACACACACACTCACACCCCATTCCTGACACACTCACACACCCCATTCCTACAACACACACACACACTCACACACCCCATTCCTACTACACACACACACACTCACACACCCCATTCCTACAACACACACACACACCCCATTCCTACAACACACACACACACTCACACACCCCATTCCTACTACACGCACACACACTCACACACCCCATTCCTACAAACACACACACACTCACACACCCCATTCCTACTACACACACACACACTCACGCACCCCATTCCTACAGCACACACACACACTCACACACCCCATTCCTACTACACACACACACACTCACACACCCCATTCCTACTACACACAAACACACTCACACACCCCATTCCTACGACACACAAACACACTCACACACCCCATTCCTACGACACACACACACATTCACACACCCCATTCCTACTACACACACACTCACACACCCCATTCCTACTACACACACACACACACACCCCATTCCTACGACACACACACACACTCACACACCCCATTCCTGACACACACACACACACACTGAGCACACACCCCATTCCTACTACACACACACACTCACACACCCCATTCCTACTTCACACAACCCATTCCTACTACACACACACACACACACCCCACTACGACACACACACACACACTCACACACCCCATTCCTACGACACACACACACACCCCATTCCTACGACACACACACACACTCACACACCCCATTCCTACTACACACACACACACTCACACACCCCATTCCTACTACACACACACACACTCACACACCCCATTCCTACTACACACACACACACTCACACACCCCATTCCTACGACACAACACACTCACACACCCCATTCCTATACACACACACACACTCACACACCCCATTCCTACAACACACACACTCACGCACCCCATTCCTACAACACACACACACTCACACACCCCATTCCTACTACACACACACACACACACACACACACACACACACACACACACACACACACACACACACACACACACACACACACACTCACACACCCCATTCCTACAACACACACACACTCACACACCCCATTCCTACTACACACACACACTCACACACCCCATTCCTACAAACACACACACACTACACACCCCATTCCTTACACACACACACACTCACGCACCCCATTCCTACAGCACACACTCACACACCCCATTCCTACTACACACACACACACACCCCATTCCTAGGACACTCACACACCCCATTCCTACTACACACACACTCACACACCCCATTCCTACTACACACACACACTCACTCACCCCATTCCTACTACACACACTCACACACCCCATTCCTACTACACACCCCATTCCTACTACACACACACACTCACACACCCCATTCCTACTACACACACTCACACACCCCATTCCTACTACACACACTCACACACCCCATTCCTACTACACACACACACTCACACACCCCATTCCTACTACACACACTCACACACCCCATTCTACTACACACTCACTCACACACCACATTCCTACAACACACACACACACACCCCATTCCTACAACACACACACACTCACGCACCCCATTCCTACAACACACACACACACTCACACACCCCATTCCTACTACACACACACACACTCACACACCCCATTCCTACTAACACACACACACACACACACACTCACACACCCCATTCCTGGCACACACACTCACACAACCCATTCCTACTACACACACACACTCACACACCCCATTCCTACAACACACACACACTCACACACCCCATTCCTACTACACACACACACACAATCACGCACCCCATTCCTACAGCACACACTCACACACCCCATTCCTACTACACACACACACACACACACTCACACACCCCATTCCTACAACACACACACACACACTCACACACCCCATTCCTACTACACACACACACACACACTCACCCCATTCCTACTACACACACACACACACACACTCACACACCCCATTCCTACAACACACACTACACTCACACACCCCATTCCTACTACACACACACACACTCACACACCCCATTCCTACAACACACACACACACTCACACACACCCCATTCCTACAACACACACACACACTCACACACCCCATTCCTACTACACACACACACACTCACACACCCCATTCCTACAACACACACACACACCCCATTCCTACAACACACACACACACTCACACACCCCATTCCTACTACACGCACACACACTCACACACCCCATTCCTACAACACACACACACACTCACACACCCCATTCCTACTACACACACACACACTCACGCACCCCATTCCTACAGCACACACACACACTCACACACCCCATTCCTACTACACACACACACACTCACACACCCCATTCCTACTACACACAAACACACTCACACACCCCATTCCTACGACACACAAACACACTCACACACCCCATTCCTACGACACACACACACACTCACACACCCCATTCCTACTACACACACACACTCACACACCCCATTCCTACTACACACACACACACACCCCATTCCTACGACACACACACACACTCACACACCCCATTCCTACGACACACACACACACACACTCACACACCCCATTCCTACGACACACACACACTCACACACCCCATTCCTACTACACACACTCACACAACCCATTCCTACTACACACACACACACACACCCCATTCCTACGACACACACACACACTCACACACCCCATTCCTACGACACACACACACACTCACACACCCCATTCCTACTACACACACACACACTCACACACCCCATTCCTACTACACACACACACACTCACACACCCCATTGAACGACACACAAACACACTCACACACCCCATTCCTACTACACACACACACACTCACACACCCCATTCCTACAACACACACACTCACGCACCCCATTCCTACAACACACACACACACTCACACACCCCATTCCTACTACACACACACACACACACACACACACACACACACACACACACACACACACACACACACACACACACACACACACACACCCCATTCCTACTACACACACACACACACACACTCACACACCCCATTCCTACTACACACACACACACTCACACACCCCATTCCTACAACACACACACACACACCATTCCTACTACACACACACACAATCACACACCCCATTCCTACTACACGCACACACACTCACACACCCCATTCCTATTACACACACACACACTCACGCACCCCATTCCTACAGCACACACACACACTCACACACCCCATTCCTACTACACACACACACACTCACACACCCCATTCCTACTACACACAAACACACTCACACACCCCATTCCTACGACACACAAACACACTCACACACCCCATTCCTACAACACACACACACTCACACACCCATTCCTACTACACACACACTCACACACCCCATTCCTACTACACACACACACACACACACCCCATTCCTACGACACACACACACACTCACACACCCCATTCCTACGACACACACTCACACACCCCATTCCTACTACACACACACTCACACACCCCATTCCTACTACACACACACACACACCCCATTCCTACGACACACACACACACACTCACACACCCCATTCCTACGACACACACACACACTCACACACCCCATTCCTACGACACACTCACACACCCCATTCCTACGACACACACACACACTCACACACCCCATTCCTACTACACACACACACACTCACACACCCCATTCCTACAACACACACACACTCACGCACCCCATTCCTACAACACACACACTCACACACCCCATTCCTACTACACACACACACACACACTCACACACCCCATTCCTACTACACACAAACACACTCACACACCCCATTCCTACGACACACAAACACACTCACACACCCCATTCCTACAACACACACACACTCACACACCCATTCCTACTACACACACACACCCCATTCCTACTACACACACACACACACACACCCCATTCCTACGACACACACACACACTCACACACCCCATTCCTACGACACACACTCACACACCCCATTCCTACTACACACACACTCACACACCCCATTCCTACTACACACACACACACACACCCCATTCCTACGACACACACACACACACTCACACACCCCATTCCTACTGACACACACACACACTCACACACCCCATTCCTACACACACACACACACTCACACACCCCATTCCTACGACACACACACACTCACACACCCCATTCCTACACACACACACACTCACACCCCATTCCTACAACACACACACACACTCACGCACACACACACACACACACATTCCACACACACACACACACACACACACACACACACACACCATTCCTACTACACACACACACACACACACACACACACACACACACACACACACACACACACACACACACACACACACTCACACACCCCATTCCTACAACACACACACACACACACACTCACGACCCCATTCCTACAACACACACACACACCCCATTCCTACTACACACACTCACACACCCCATTCCTACAACACACACACACACCCCATTCCTACTACTCACACCCCATTCCTACAACACACACACACACTCACGCACCCCATTCCTACAACACACACACACACTCACACACCCCATTCCCACACACTCACACACCCCATTCCTACCACACACACACACACACACACACAGGCACCCCATTCCTACTACACACACCATTCCTACACACACCCCATTCCTACTACACACACACACCCCATTCCTACACACACTCACACACCCCATTCCTACTACACACACACACACCCCATTCCTATTACACACACACACCTCACGCACCCCATTCCTACAACACACCACCACTCACACACCCCATTCCTACACACACACCACACCACACACACCACCACACACACACCACACACACACCCCATTCCTACTACACACACACCACACACACACACACACACACACACACACACTCACACACCCATTCCTACTACACACACACACACACTAACAGTTCAATAATAAACCATCACAAATGAATTCCCTCCTGTCCTCTGGCTTAGCATCATACGTGATACAATGTTATCCACATTACAGCTGTTCCCAATTATTTACACACTAAATCTGATCCATGAGGCACCCAAACCTGTATCTCATTAAGCAGAACCAGAGACACCACATCTGCAATACTACTGACACACGTTTCATACTCCGATTGCAATTCTATAACAAACATTTGGCAAAACGCCAAACACAAAATTCTTTACCTTTTGGCACAACATTCACGACTAAAATCTTCTTGTGTGCAAATGGCAAGGGGACACTATTTATTAGGCTACTACACTACTATAACAGGCAAGGGGACACTATTTATTAGGATACTACTATAACAGGCAAGGGGACACTATTTATTAGGATACTACTATAACAGGCAAGGGGACACTATTTATTAGGATACTATTATAACAGGCAAGGGGACACTATTTATTAGGCTACTACACTACTATAACAGGCAAGGGGACACTATTTATTAGGATACTACTATAACAGGCAAGGGGACACTATTTATTAGGATACTACTATAACAGGCAAGGGGACACTATTTATTAGGATACTACACTACTATAACAGGCAAGGGGACACTATTTATTAGGCTACTACACTACTATAACAGGCAAGGGGACACTATTTATTAGGATACTACACTACTATAACAGACAAGGGGACACTATTTATTAGGATACTACACTACTATAACAGGCAAGGGGACACTATTTATTAGGCTACTACACTACTATAACAGGCAAGGGGACACTATTTATTAGGATACTACACTACTATAACAGACAAGGGGACACTATTTATTAGGCTACTACACTACTATAACAGGCAAGGGGACACTATTTATTAGGCTACTACACTACTATAACAGACAAGGGGACACTATTTATTAGGCTACTACACTACTATAACAGACAAGGGGACACTATTTATTAGGATACTACTATAACAGGCAAGGGGACACTATTTATTAGGATACTACACTACTATAACAGGCAAGGGGACACTATTTATTAGGCTACTACACTACTATAACAGACAAGGGGACACTATTTATTAGGCTACTACACTACTATAACAGACAAGGGGACACTATTTATTAGGCTACTACACTACTATAACAGGCAAGGGGACACTATTTATTAGGCTACTACACTACTATAACAGACAAGGGGACACTATTTATTAGGCTCCTACTAGACCGCTTGGGAATACCAATTGTCGTGAGCTCATTGTTTTTTAATGTGTGTGTTGAAACCACATGAATTCCATTCCAGCCATTGCAATGAGCCCATCCTCCTATAGCTCCCACCACCAGCCTCCACTGCTGTCCTGTTATCAGTTACCAGGTGGTTTAGTGAGGGGCTCCCGAGTGGCGCAGTGGTCTAAGACTCTGCATTGCAGTACCTGGTTTGAATCCAGGCTGCATCACATTTGGCCATGATTGGTTGTCCCATAGGGCGGCTCACAATTGGCCCAGTGTCATCTGGGTTTGGCCGGGGTAGGCCGTCATTGTAAATAAGAATTTGTTCTTAATTTGCCTAGTTAAATAGTTTTTTTTATTTTTTATTACTTGTTTAGGGGCAGTGCCATGAACTTTATCCTTTAACCTCAGACCACTACACTTCTCAAGCACTGATCCTTCTCCTTCCAACTGAGACATCTTCCCTGACTGTTTCTACCAGGAAGTGATGCAGAGCATTGAGGTAGTCAACAGTGAAGACAGTAGAGAGAGAGTAGGGGTAAAGGCGTCAGCATGCTTCAGCCAAACTCAGCTAGGCGAACCAAACAAGTGTGCTCGGCATACTCCCTTAAAAGACCTTTGCTTGAAAAACAAGAAAAAAGTGGCAATAGTACTGTTTGTCCATTTTGAGACGCCGTAGCCAGTATCTTCCTCAAAAATAGTCTGAATTTATCTCAAATAACTAAGAAATCTGTTTGACATTTCCTGTTATTACAAAAATGAAAACGAGTCTATCGTTGAATGACAACAAAGACGTTATTGAAGAATCCCTACTGTTGGCCAATCACAGATGAAGGGGCGTAGACGTTATTGAAGAATCCCTACTGTTGGCCAATCACAGATGAAGGGCGTAGACTTGGGCTTGATTGGTTTCATCCTCATTCCATCTGAATGTTGTCTCTGTAGTCCAGCAACACACACAATTTTTAAACAAAATACAACCAGAGCAAAAACGGTCATAGATCGTCTGAATTCAGCTGTCTCAACAGTTCCCTCATTGATCTTTATCTCTATGCTCCTATTTTTTTTTTTAAAACATCCCAAATAAGGTCAGAGTGATGAAAAGAGTGCCTTGTATGAGATGACTGGGCAGTCTTTAGATAGAGAGAGTGGGCACTAGGCAGAGACACAGAGAACACACACGAAAACAAAACTGAGGGCTTCAACAAGTGTTCTTTTAAGATCCTCAAAGTACTTTGAAGAACATTAGGGTTCTTGGCTCTGAAAATGCCCCCAAAGGTCATTCCAAGAACCCCATAGGAGTTGGGGTTCATCGAGGAACCTCCTTAAATTGTGTTTTTGTTTTTTTGCCGGAACCTAACTGCCCAACTGAAGCATTTGGATTTGAATTTGAAAGGAGAGCAGGTGCAGCCACTTAACTGAAAAATGTAACGATCTCCTCAATTTAATAAGGTAAGGTTTGTTCCTTGTATGATCCATATTGATATTGTTTTATGATGATACCGTCTATCTTTTCATAATTGTTGGATTCACAGACGTCATCCTCCCTACACCTCTGATGAATATATTAGGAAACCTGTTCGATCACCATGGACTGCTAAATCATTCTGGCAATGGATACGGAGAACATCAACACGCTAACATGAACACGTTAGAGAATATATCCATTGGACTTGGGGCTCTGCTGGGAGTCTACCTCATATTTAGATTTTTTTAAATTCTGCTTTGCTTTGCTACTAAAATCATAATAAACACTGAGAACTAAAATATTGTGTTATTGTTGTTATGCGTATGTCACGGATGTGAAACGGCTAGCTAGTTAGCGGTGGTGCTGGTGTAACGGATGTGAAACGGCTAGCTAGTTAGCGGTGGTGCTGGTGTAACGGATGTGAAAAGGCTAGCTTAGTTAGCGGTGGTGCCGGTGTAACGGATGTGAAAAGGCTAGCTTAGTTAGCGGTGGTGCTGGTGTAACGGATGTGAAAAGGCTAGCTTAGTTAGCAGTGGTGCTGGTGTAACGGATGTGAAACGGCTAGCTAGTTAGCGGTGGTGCTGGTGTAACGGATGTGAAAAGGCAAGCTTAGTTAGCGGTGGTGCTGGTGTAACGGATGTGAAACGGCTAGCTAGTTAGCGGTGGTGCTGGTGTAACGGATGTGAAACGGCTAGCTAGTTAGCGGTGGTGCTGGTGTAACGGATGTGAAAAGGCTAGCTTAGTTAGCGGTGGTGCCGGTGTAACGGATGTGAAAAGGCAAGCTAGTTAGCGGTGGTGCTGGTGTAACGGATGTGAAACGGCTAGCTTAGTTAGCAGTGGTGCTGGTGTAACGGATGTGAAACGGCTAGCTAGTTAGCGGTGGTGCTGGTGTAACGGATGTGAAAAGGCAAGCTTAGTTAGCGGTGGTGCTGGTGTAACGGATGTGAAAAGGCTAGCTTAGTTAGCGGTGGTGCTGGTGTAACGGATGTGAAAAGGCAAGCTTAGTTAGCGGCGGTGCTGGTGTAACGGATGTGAAAAGGCAAGCTTAGTTAGCGGTGGTGCCGGTGTAACGGATGTGAAAAGGCTAGCTTAGTTAGCGGTGGTGCTGGTGTAACGGATGTGAAACGGCTAGCTTAGTTAGCGGTGGTGCTGGTGTAACGGATGTGAAACGGCTAGCTAGTTAGCGGTGGTGCTGGTGTAACGGATGTGAAACGGCTAGCTAGTTAGCGGTGGTGTGCCCTAAATAGCGTTTCAATCGGTGACGTCACTTGCTCTGAGACCTTGAAGTAGTGGTTCCCCTTGCTCTGCAAGGGCCGCGGCTTTTGTGGAGCGATGGGTAACGATGCTCGAGGGGTGACTGTTGTTGATGTGTGCAGAGGGTCCCTGCTTTATCTCTATGCTCCTATTTTTTTTTAAACATCCCAAATAAGGTCAGAGTGATGAAAAGAGTGCCTTGTATGAGATGACTGGGCAGTCTTTAGATAGAGAGAGTGGGCACTAGGCAGAGACACAGAGAACACACACGAAAACAAAACTGAGGGGTTCAACAAGTGGTCTTTTAAGATCCTCAAAGTACTTTGAAGAACATTAGGGTTCTTGGCTCTGAAAATGCCCCCAAAAGGTCATTCCAAGAACCCCATAGGAGTTGGGGTTCATCGAGGAACCTCCTTGAACCTAACTGCCCAACTGAAACATTTGGATTTGAATTTGAAAGGAGAGCAGGTGCAGCCACTTAACTGAAAAATGTAACGATCTCCTCAATTTAATAAGGTAAGGTTTGTTCCTTGTATGATCCATATTGATATTGTTTTATGATGATACCGTCTATCTTTTCATAATTGTTGGATTCACAGACGTCATCCTCCCTACACCTCTGATGAATATATTAGGAAACCTGTTCGATCACCATGGACTGCTAAATCATTCTGGCAATGGATACGGAGAACATCAACACGCTAACATGAACACGTTAGAGAATATATCCATTGGACTTGGGGCTCTGCTGAGTCTACCTCATATTTAGATTTTTTTAAATTCTGCTTTGCTTTGCTACTAAAATCATAATAAACACTGAGAACTAAAATATTGTGTTATTGTTGTTATGCGTATGTCACGGATGTGAAACGGCTAGCTAGTTAGCGGTGGTGCTGGTGTAACGGATGTGAAACGGCTAGCTAGTTAGCGGTGGTGCTGGTGTAACGGATGTGAAAAGGCTAGCTTAGTTAGCGGTGGTGCCGGTGTAACGGATGTGAAAAGGCTAGCTTAGTTAGCGGTGGTGCTGGTGTAACGGATGTGAAAAGGCTAGCTTAGTTAGCGGTGGTGCTGGTGTAACGGATGTGAAAAGGCTAGCTTAGTTAGCGGTGGTGCTGGTGTAACGGATGTGAAAAGGCAAGCTTAGTTAGCGGTGGTGCTGGTGTAACGGATGTGAAAAGGCTAGCTTAGTTAGCGGTGGTGCTGGTGTAACGGATGTGAAACGGCTAGCTAGTTAGCGGTGGTGCTGGTGTAACGGATGTAAAAGGCTAGCTTAGTTAGCGGTGGTGCCGGTGTAACGGATGTGAAAAGGCAAGCTTAGTTAGCGGTGGTGCTGGTGTAACGGATGTGAAACGGCTAGCTTAGTTAGCAGTGGTGCTGGTGTAACGGATGTGAAACGGCTAGCTAGTTAGCGGTGGTGCTGGTGTAACGGATGTGAAAAGGCAAGCTTAGTTAGCGGTGGTGCTGGTGTAACGGATGTGAAACGGCTAGCTTAGTTAGCGGTGGTGCTGGTGTAACGGATGTGAAATGAGCTAGTTAGCGGTGGTGCTGGTGTAACGGATGTGAAAAGGCTAGCTTAGTTAGCGGTGGTGCTGGTGTAACGGATGTGAAAAGGCAAGCTTAGTTAGCGGTGGTGCTGGTGTAACGGATGTGAAACGGCTAGCTTAGTTCGCGGTGGTGCTGGTGTAACGGATGTGAAACGGCTAGCTAGTTAGCGGTGGTGCTGGTGTAACGGATGTGAAACGGCTAGCTAGTTAGCGGTGGTGTGCCCTAAATAGCGTTTCAATCGGTGACGTCACTTGCTCTGAGACCTTGAAGTAGTGGTTCCCCTTGCTCTGCAAGGGCCGCGGCTTTTGTGGAGCGATGGGTAACGATGCTTCGAGGGGTGACTGTTGTTGATGTGTGCAGAGGGTCCCTGGTTTGCGTCCGGGTCGGGGCGAGAGGACGGTCTGAAGTTATACTGTTACACGTATTATTAATAATAATAATTCATATTAACTCCTTTTAAAAAGAGTTCTTCAAAGAACTTCTAGGGGTTCCGCCACAGTTTCAACTTGAAGAACCCCAGGAACCTTTTCTTTTTTAGATTACACACACACCTCACACTCCTGTCCTCTCTCACACGTTCTGTCTCTCTTTCTAAATCTCCATTTCTCACACAATGTATACGAAATGCTTCAGTCTGGTTTTAGACCCCATCATAGCACTGAGACGGCACTTGTGAAGGTGGTAAATGACATTTTAATGGCATCGGACCGAGGCTCTGCATCTGTCCTCGTGCTCCTAGACCTTAGTGCTGCTTTTGATACCATCGATCACCACATTCTTTTGGAGAGATTGGAAACCCAAATTGGTCTACACGGACAAGTTCTGGCCTGGTTTAGATCTTATCTGTCGGAAAGATATCAGTTTGTCTCTGTGAATGGTTTGTCCTCTGACAAATCAACTGTACATTTCGGTGTTCCTCAAGGTTCTGTTTTAGGACCACTATTGTTTTCACTATATATTTTACCTCTTGGGGATGTTATTCAAAAACATAATGTAAACTTTCACTGCTATGCGGATGACACACAGCTGTACATTTCAATGAAACATGGTGAAGCCCCAAAATTGCCCTCGCTAGAAGCATGTGTTTCAGACATAAGGAAGTGGATGGCTGCAAACTTTCTACTATTAAACTCGGACAAAACAGAGATGCTTGTTCTAGGTCCCAAGAAACAAAGAGATCTTCTGTTGAATCTGACAATTAATCTTAATGGTTGTACAGTCGTCTCAAATAAAACTGTGAAGGACCTCGGCGTTACTCTGGACCCTGATCTCTTTTGAAGAACATATCAAGACCATTTCGAGGACAGCTTTTTCCATCTACGTAACATTGCAAAAATCAGAAACTTTCTGTCCAAAAATGATGCAGAAAAATTAATCCATGCTTTTGTCACTTCTAGGTTAGACTACTGCAATGCTCTATTTTCCGGCTACCCGGATAAAGCACTAAATAAACTTCAGTTAGTGCTAAATACGGCTGCTAGAATCCTGACTAGAACCAAAAAATTTGATCATATTACTCCAGTGCTAGCCTCTCTACACTGGCTTCCTGTCAAAGCAAGGGCTGATTTCAAGGTTTTACTGCTAACCTACAAAGCATTACATGGGCTTGCTCCTACCTACCTCTCTGATTTGGTCCTGCCGTACATACCTACACGTACGCTACGGTCACAAGACGCAGGCCTCCTAATTGTCCCTAGAATTTCTAAGCAAACAGCTGGAGGCAGGGCTTTCTCCTATAGAGCTCCATTTTTATGGAACGGTCTGCCTACCCATGTCAGAGACGCAAACTCGGTCTCAACCTTTAAGTCTTTACTGAAGACTCATCTCTTCAGTGGGTCATATGATTGAGTGTAGTCTGGCCCAGGAGTGGGAAGGTGAACGGAAAGGCTCTGGAGCAACGAACCGCCCTTGCTGTCTCTGCCTGGCCGGTTCCCCTCTTTCCACTGGGATTCTCTGCCTCTAACCCTGTTACGGGGGCTGAGTCACTGGCTTGCTGGGGCTCCTGTCTCAGCCTCCAGTATTTATGCTGCAGTAGTTTATGTGTCGGGGGGCTAGGGTCAGTTTGTTATATCTGGAGTACTTCTCCTGTCCTATTCGGTGTCCTGTGTGAATCTAAGTGTGCGTTCTCTAATTCTCTCCTTCTCTCTTTCTTTCTCTCTCTCGGAGGACCTGAGCCCTAGGACCATGTCCCAGGACTACCTGACATGAGGACTCCTTGCTGTCCCCAGTCCACCTGGCCATGCTCCTGCTCCAGTTTCAACTGACCTGAGCCCTAGGACCGTGCCCCAGGACTACCTGACATGAAGGCTCCTTGCTGTCCCCAGTCCACCTGACTGTGCTGCTGCTCCAGTTTCAACTGTTCTGCCTTATTATTATTCGACCATGCTGGTCATTTATGAACATTTGAACATCTTGGTCATGTTCTGTTATAATCTCTACCCGGCACAGCCAGAAGAGGACTGGCCACCCCACATAGCCCGGTTCCTCTCTAGGTTTCTTCCTAGGTTTTGGCCTTTCTAGGGAGTTTTTCCTAGCCACCGTGCTTTTACACCTGCATTGTTTGCTGTTTGGGGTTTTAGGCTGGGTTTCTGTACAGCACTTTGAGATATCAGCTGATGTACGAAGGGCTATATAAATAAATTTGATTTGATTTGATTTGATTTGACATACAACCAACTATTATGTGTCTTGACTGACACACACACCTCACACTCCTGTCCTCTCTCACACGTTCTGTCTCTCTTTCTAAATCTCCATTTCTCACACATACAACCAACTATTATGTGTCTTGACTGACACACACACTACAGAAGTGGACCCACAAAGAGATCGGGTTCACTTCAACCCAATATCTACCTCCTCCATTCCTCTAGTCCTCTGAGATAAATAGTTAAATGATTCATTAGGACTGACAAAGAGGATAGTTTCCACTCCAACCTTACACCCAGCAAACTGAACCACCCCATAATAATCCACTCTTACACCCAGCAAACTGAACCACCCCATAATACTCCACTCTTACACCCAGCAAACTGAACCACCCCATAATACTCCACTCTTACACCCAGCAAACTGAACCACCCCGTAATACTCCACTCTTACACCCAGCAAACTGAACCACCCCATAATAATCCACTCTTACACCCAGCAAACTGAACCACCCATAATACTCCACTCTTACACCCAGCAAACTGAACCACCCCGTAATACTCCACTCTTACACCCAGCAAACTGAACCACCCCGTAATACTCCACTCTTACACCCAGCAAACTGAACCACCCCATAACACTCCACTCTTACACCCAGCAAACTGAACCACCCCATAATACTCCACTCTTACACCCAGCAAACTGAACCACCCCATAATACTCCACTCTTACACCCAGCAAACTGAACCACCCCATAATAATCCACTCTTACACCCAGCAAACTGAACCACCCCATAATACTCCACTCTTACACCCAGCAAACTGAACCACCCCATAATAATCCACTCTTACACCCAGCAAACTGAACCACCCCATAATACTCCACTCTTACACCCAGCAAACTGAACCACCCCATAATACTCCACTCTTACACCCAGCAAACTGAACCACCCCATAATACTCCACTCTTACACCCAGCAAACTGAACCACCCCATAATACTCCACTCTTACACCCAGCAAACTGAACCACCCCATAATACTCCACTCTTACACCCAGCAAACTGAACCACCCCATAATACTCCACTCTTACACCCAGCAAACTGAACCACCCCATAATAATCCACTCACGTGTTCAGATGCTCTGTTCGTCATCCTGTCACAAGTGTCCAAAGGACTGACAATAACATTGGAACGTGTGTGATGTCAGGGAACGTTTTTTAACAAGTCAGTTAAGAACAAATTCTTATTTTCAATGACAGCCTTGGAACAGCAGGTTATCTGTCTTGTTCAGGGGGCAGAACGACAGATTTTGACCTTGTCAGCTCTGGGATTCGGTAACCTTTCAGTTACTAGTCCAAAGCTCTAACCACTAGGCTACCTGCTGCCCCATTCAACAAGGTCTACCTCAATGTCATAGGAAAACAACACACCCTAACAAACACAGATGCTGTCAACATAGTGTAGGTCATTTTCATCACTGTGACAGAGGAGGAACCATGCATGACCAGGACAAGTTGACTGAACCATACCCGGACTGGCACCCATGGCTTGGACATCTGATCCCTGTCGTAGAGCTGCAGTGCCTGGTAGAGGAGGGGTACGGGTGGGGAGGCTGGGGTACTGAGCGGCTTGATCCTGTTATTTTAATGGCCATATTTATTTATCTTTATGACTCCTCGTGCGACTCTCGGGACCAACCGCGTCCCGGGACAATAGCGCAGTTTATGTGATTAATAACTTTAAAAGCTCAAACTTTATGGCTATATTTTTTTTTTACTCAGAAACAAATAAGTAACTGACTCTAGAAGCACCAGAGGCGGGCGAACACGCCTGTATCGGTTTACATTCGAGCTAAACCTACCGATAGGCCCGAACAAAGACCTGCCTTGTGGTGATTGCGGTTAACCCTCACAATGCGGTTGAGGGGGTTGGGTGAAGGGTTGCACCTTTAGGGCTTTGTCCGTGGGATGCCATTTATCAAATACCCCTCTGTACCTCACCCACACTCTCTCTCCGAAAATCCCCAAGGAGTCAGAGGGGGTTTACCCTGTGTCTTTCTTTAGGGGAGCCTTTGTTATTCACCATCAATGCAATTCTGGTGCAAATCGGTGTCGCAAAGCAAAGGAAAATTAAGCGGAAATCCCAAATTATTGTCAAACGCATAAAACATCCACAACTTTGGTTGTAATCAATCTTGCAAATTAATTCATGATTTTGATGTCACATGAAACATATACTTTTAATGCTCACTTAATTAGGTTATTTGCACAACAATGTAAACAACCTAATATATGTATTTATTAAAAAAAATATATATATATATAAACATTTGCCTCATCAAAAACTTTACAACTTTAGTTTGAATAAATAGCCTTTTGCGAAAAACGAAAAAACGATAAAACCTCTGTAGGCATGTAAGAAAAATGTTGACAAAGCATTGGTCAGTTAGCCCATTCAAAACATAGACTACCATTGTTTTATGTGGTAGCCACCGTAGATGAACTCAAAGACAAGGGCAGGTGCATTGGTCAGCAAGTTGTTCATTGGCTCCTCCGACTGCAGCCTTCCTGCCTGAGCTCACCTCGTGAAAGCAACGTTGCAACTGTAACATTGTCAATGGCAACATGCTCACTTTACTCAGAAACGGACGCTGTGCCAAGCGAGAAAAAAATATATACTATGTTGACCATCGAAGAGCACACAATAACACTTGTAACATATAACATATATTCTCTTTGCTAGTCCAAAAAAAAAATACTTACGTTAGTCCGTTCTTTCCAGAGTCGACTTCTAATAAAATGTCAACATCTATTCACCTGAATAATATTCCTTCAGGTAATTCCTTCAGGTTTTCCATGTCAATAAGTATACTAGCAAATCAATAATATCCTTTTCCCGTCGGGTCGTGAAAGGAGAATGCCTAACTGTCCGGACCGAGTTCCTACCGCGTTCCCATTCAAGTGACCGGGCAACGTGTTAAAACCCGGAACGGGATTCTTGGAACGGGTTCCTGAAAACTCTCTCTGTTGCCTTTAGGTTGCAGATGGGGGGGATTGAATAGTATAATACTCACTTAATCCCACTCCTACCTCCCTATTTATCTCTCACTCAAAAGTAAAACATTTATATAAATTAATTCCCTTCCAAAAAATGTGACTATTTTTTATTGAGTTTCAATTTCACACTTGGATTTCATCCTTATTATCTAGTGCTGTGTGTTATTATCTAGTGCAGTGTGTTATTATCTAGTGCAGTGTGTTATTATCTAATGCAGTGTGTTATTATCTAGTGCTGTGTGTTATTATCTAGTGCAGTGTGTTATTATCTAGGGCAGTGTGTTATTATCTAGTGCAGTGTGTTATTATCTAGTGCAGTGTGTTATTATCTAATGCTGTGTTATTATCTAGTGCAGTGTGTTATTATCTAGTGCAGTGTGTTATTATCTAGTGCAGTGTGTTATTATAATACTATCTAGTGCAGTGTGTTATTATCTAATGCAGTGTGTTATTATCTAGTGCAGTGTGTTATTATCTAGTGCAGTGTGTTATTATCTAGTGCAGTGTGTTATTATCTAGTGCTGTGTTATTATCTAGTGCAGTGTGTTATTATCTAGTGCAGTGTGTTATTATCTAGTGCAGTGTGTTATTATCTAGTGCAGTGTGTTATTATCTAGGGCAGTGTGTTATTATCTAGTGCAGTGTGTTATTATCTAATGCTGTGTTATTATTTAGTGCAGTGTGTTATTATTTAGTGCAGTGTGTTATTATCTAGTGCAGTGTGTTATTATCTAGTGCAGTGTGTTATTATCTAGTGCAGTGTGTTATTATCTAGTGCAGTGTGTTATTATCTAGTGCAGTGTGTTATTATCTAATGCTGTGTGTTATTATCTAATTCTGTGTTATTATCTAGTGCTGTGTTATTATCTAGTGCAGTGTGTTATTATCTAATGCTGTGTGTTATTATCTAATTCTGTGTTATTATCTAGTGCTGTGTTATTATCTAGGGCAGTGTGTTATTATCTAGTGCAGTGTGTTATTATCTAGGGCAGTGTGTTATTATCTAGTGCAGTGTGTTATTATATAGGGCAGTGTGTTATTATCTAGGGCAGTGTGTTATTATCTAGTGCAGTGTGTTATTATCTATTGCAGTGTGTTATTATCTAGTGCAGTGTGTTATTATCTAGTGCAGTGTGTTATAATCTAGGGCAGTGTGTTATTATCTAGTGCAGTGTGTTATTATCTAGTGCAGTGTGTTATTATCTAGTGCAGTGTGTTATTATCTAGTGCAGTGTGTTATTATCTAGGGCAGTGTGTTATTATCTAGTGCAGTGTGTTATTATCTAGTGCAGTGTGTTATTATCTAATGCTGTGTTATTATTTAGTGCCGTGTGTTATTATCTAGTGCAGTGTGTTATTATCTAGTGCAGTGTGTTATTATCTAGTGCAGTGTGTTATTATCTAGTGCAATGTGTTATTATCTAATTCTGTGTTATTATCTAGTGCAGTGTGTTATTATCTAGTGCAGTGTGGTATTACCTAATGTTGTGTGTTATTATCTAATTCTGTGTTATTATCTAGTGCTGTGTTATTATCTAGTGCAGTGTGTTATTATCTAATGCTGTGTGTTATTATCTAATTCTGTGTTATTATCTAGTGCTGTGTTATTATCTAGTGCAGTGTGTTATTATCTAGGGCAGTGTGTTATTATCTAGTGCAGTGTGTTATTATCTAGGGCAGTGTGTTATTATCTAGTGCAGTGTGTTATTATCTAGGGCAGTGTGTTATTATCTAGTGCAGTGTGTTATTATCTAGTGCAGTGTGTTATTATCTAGTGCAGTGTGTTATTATCTAGTGCAGTGTGTTATTATCTAGTGCAGTGTGTTATTATCTAGTGCCGTGTGTTATTATCTAGTGCAGTGTGTTATTATCTAGTGCCGTGTGTTATTATCTAGTGCAGTGTGTTATAATCTAATGCTGTGTGCTATTATCTAGTGCAGTGTGTTATTATCTAGTGCAGTGTGTTATTATCTAGTGCAGTGTGTTATTATCTAGTGCAGTGTGTTATTATCTAATGCAGTGTGTTATTATCTAGTGCAGTGTGGTATTATCTAGGGCAGTGTGTTATTATCTAGTGCAGTGTGTTATTATCTAGGGCAGTGTGTTATTATCTAGTGCAGTGTGTTATTATCTAGTGCAGTGTGTTATTATCTAGTGCAGTGTGTTATTATCTAATGATGTGTTATTATCTAGTGCAGTGTGTTATTATCTAGTGCCGTGGGAATCAGACAGGCTTGTAGTGATGGTGCTTCTACAGTTAACATACACAAATGGTTCTGGAATATTCTCTCCGTGGTTTCCTTCCCACAATCCCCCAGTGGCAGTTTAAAGTCTGCCAGCACAATTCATCAGTGCTCCATGCAATTTACAATTCAAACCAGCCAACCAGAGTCCACAAACAACCGCTAGTGACATTTACACAACAAAGGACACACAGGCCCCTGTCCCCCCCTCACCCCTTCTTCCTCCTCCCCCCTGGTTACAAAATCCCCTTCTGCCCCTCTCCTCCTCTCCGCGACTCCCCCTCTCCTCCTCACGGCGACTCCCCCTCTCTCCCTCTCCTCCTCTCTGCGACTCCCCCTCTCCTCCTCACGGCGACTCCCCCTCTCCTCTCTAATCCCCTGGTGCCCTGTAAAATTGACGAACCCCTGAATTTCACTGCCGAGCCCCACACACACACACACACACACACACCCACGCACGCACGAACACACACACCCACGCACGCACGCACACACGCACCCACGCACACACACCCACGCACACACACAACACACACTCTTCACTGTGCTTGTGCACGTGGCCATCACATCAAGCATGCTGGGAAAACACATGGTTAACACTGTCAACTGCAAGCCCATGACGGGGGAAGGGTGGCACTTTCAAATAATGTCTTTCCCCATCAAAGATACTATCAAAGACACGGACACACTAAAACAGAGTCAAGTGCATGTTAGCATAGTGAAGAAACTATAAAGCCTATTTGAAAAGCAGACGTACTGTAAGACTATCTCCTCTGTATTAGACTGATCCAGTGTCTGTCTCCAGCCTCTCTGTGTATTAGACTGCTCCAGTGTCTGTCTCCAGCCTCTCTGTGTATTAGACTGCTCCAGTGTCTGTCTCCAGCCTCTCTGTGTATTAGACTGCCCCAGTGTCTGTCTCCAGCCTCTCTGTGTATTAGACTGCCCCAGTGTCTGTCTCCAGCCTCTCTGTGTATTGGACTGCTCCAGTGTGTCTCCAGCCTCTCTGTGTATTAGACTGCTCCAGTGTGCCTCCAGCCTCTCTGTATTAGACTGATCCAGTGTCTGTCTCCAGCCTCTCTCCTTTCTGTGTATTAGACTGCCCCAGTGTGTCTCCAGCCTCTCTGTGTATTAGACTGCCCCAGTGTGTCTCCAGCCTCTCTGTGTATTAGACTGCCCCAGTGTCTGTCTCCAGCCTCTCTGTGTATTAGACTGCCCCAGTGTCTGTCTCCAGCCTCTCTGTGTATTAGACTGCTCCAGTGTCTGTCTCCAGCCTCTCTCCTCTCTGTGTATTGGACTGCTCCAGTGTCTGTCTCCAGCCTCTCTGTGTATTAGACTGCTCCAGTGTCTGTCTCCAGTCTCTCTGTGTATTAGACTGCTCCAGTGTCTGTCTCCAGCCTCTCTCCTCTCTGTGTATTAGACTGCTCCAGTGTCTGTCTCTCTGTGTATTAGACTGCCCCAGTGTCTGTCTCCAGCCTCTCTGTGTATTAGACTGCTCCAGTGTCTGTCTCCAGCCTCTCTGTGTATTAGACTGCTCCAGTGTCTGTCTCCAGCCTCTCTGTGTATTAGACTGCTCCAGTGTCTGTCTCCAGCCTCTCTGTGTATTAGACTGCTCCAGTGTCTGTCTCCAGCCTCTCTCCTCTCTGTGTATTAGACTGCCCCAGTGTCTGTCTCCAGCCTCTCTGTGTATTAGACTGCTCCAGTGTCTGTCTCCAGCCTCTCTCCTCTCTGTGTATTAGACTGCCCCAGTGTGTCTCCAGCCTCTCTGTGTATTAGACTGCTCCAGTGTCTGTCTCCAGCCTCTGTGTATTAGACTGCTCCAGTGTCTGTCTCCAGCCTCTCTCCTCTCTGTGTATTAGACTGCTCCAGTGTCTGTCTCCAGCCTCTCTCCTCTGTGTATTAGACTGCTCCAGTGTCTGTCTCCAGCCTCTCTGTGTAGTAGACTGATCCAGTGTCTGTCTCCAGCCTCTCTCCTCTCTGTGTATTAGACTGCTCCAGTGCCTGCCTCTCATTGGGTGATAGAGGGCCATAGACCAGGTTCCAGTCTTTATGTGAGTGAGTACTCTAATATCTGAGTCATGTTAGCTCTAGAGACCCTTTTAATGAGCTATACACACCCTCCTGTGGTTTGCAGGGGCCCAACTACGGTCTCACCTCTCAGATTTGGTGTTACCATGGCAATGGTGATCTCAGAAGGGGGAGGGTGGCCCAGTAGACCCTCACAACTCTATCGCTGGGACAATCCAAAGCCCCCCCCATTTCCCCCTCTCTAACACAAACACTTCTCTGCGGAAAGGGGAACAGAGGGATTTGGGGTTTAAAAGGGAAGTGAAAGCCAAGGGATTAGCATAAGGGCTTCAGACTAGTGGGGATAACGGTTAAATGTCCCCGATCCCAGAGAGACCAAGTTTACCATGGGTACATGAGAGGCCAACAGAATGAATGGAAACCAGTGGACTGTAACTGTCAATGAATGGAAACCAGTGGTCTGTAACTGTCAATGAATGGAAACCAATGGTCTGTAACTGTCAATGAATGGAAACCAGTGGTCTGTAACTGTCAATGAATGGAAAACAGTGGTCTGTAACTGTCAATGAATCGAAACCAGTGGACTGTAACTGTCAATGAATGGAAAACAGTGGTCTGTAACTGTCAATGAATGAAAACCAGTGGTCTGTAACTGTCAATGAATGGAAACCAGTGGTCTGTAACTGTCAATGAATGGAAACCAGTGGTCTGTAACTGTCAATGAATGGAAACCAGTGGTCTGTAACTGTCAATGAATGGAAACCAGTGGTCTGTAACTGTCAATGAATGGAAACCAGTGGTCTGTAACTGTCAATGAATGGAAACCAGTGGTCTGTAACTGTCAATGAATGGAAACCAGTGGTCTGTAACTGTCAATGAATGGAAACCAGTGGTCTGTAACTGTCAATGAATGGAAACCAGTGGTCTGTAACTGTCAATGAATGGAAACCAGTGGTCTGTAACTGTCAATGAATGGAAACCAGTGGTCTGTAACTGTCAATGAATGGAAACCAGTGGTCTGTAACTGTCAATGAATGGAAACCAGTGGTCTGTAACTGTCAATGAATGGAAACCAGTGGTCTGTAACTGTCAATGAATGGAAAACAGTGGTCTGTAACTGTCAATGAATGGAAACCAGTGGTCTGTAACTGTCAATGAATGGAAACCAGTGGTCTGTAACTGTCAATGAATGGAAACCAGTGGTCTGTAACTGTCAATGAATGGAAACCAGTGGTCTGTAACTGTCAATGAATGGAAAACAGTGGTCTGTAACTGTCAATGAATGGAAACCAGTGGTCTGTAACTGTCAATGAATGGAAAACAGTGGTCTGTAACTGTCAATGAATGGAAACCAGTGGTCTGTAACTGTCATGAATGAATGGGAGAAACAGTGGTCTGTAACTGTCAATGAATGGAAACCAGTGGTCTGTAACTGTCAATGAATGGAAACCAGTGGTCTGTAACTGTCAATGAATGGAAACCAGTGGTCTGTAACTGTCAATGAATGGAAACCAGTGGTCTGTAACTGTCAATGAATGGAAAACAGTGGTCTGTAACTGTCAATGAATGGAAACCAGTGGTCTGTAACTGTAAATGAATGGAAAACAGTGGTCTGTAACTGTCAATGAATGGAAACCAGTGGTCTGTAACTGTCAATTAATGGAAAACAGTGGTCTGTAACTGTCAATGAATGGAAACCAGTGGTCTGTAACTGTCAATGAATGGAAAACAGTGGTCTGTAACTGTCAATGAATGGAGATGGATGGAGCTTTAACTAAAATAAAGAGTCCGACAAGGAATGGGAGACAGACAACACAGGAGTCAGACAAGGAATGGGAGACAGACAACACAGGAGTCAGACAAGGAATGGGAGACAGACAACACAGGAGTCAGACAAGGAATGGGAGACAGACAACACAGGAGTCAGACAAGGAATGGGAGACAGACAACACAGGAGTCAGACAAGGAATGGGAGACAGACAACACAGGAGTCAGACAAGGAATGGGAGACAGACAACACAGGAAGGTAAAAGTTATTTATTTGTTTAAAAGTACATGTGGAAACCTTTCAGTTATAAACAGGAAATCTGTCTATGCCGCTTTTCTTTGTCAGATAAAATATATTAGTAATTTTGACCCCCCAAAAAATATGCCCATTTAACTATTGATTATGTTCTTGACGTGAAATAAAACCAAGTTGTTTTGTTTATTTATCTAGATAAGACAGAGGGAGTTTAAAGAAGCCTGTTTTTTTCTCCTGCTAAAAACATCTGGACTTCTGAAACATCAAAACATGCCTCTTCAGACCTGTGAAAACAACCAATAATATTTAGACAGGAGAAAACATTTAGACAAGTGAAAACAGCAGAAAACATTTATTATACAGGTGACAACATTATTTAGACAGGTGAAAACAACATTATTTAGACAGGTGAAAACATTATTTAGGAGAAAACATTATTTATACAGGAGAAAACATTATTTATACAGGAGAAAACATTATTTAGACAGGAGAAAACATTATTTAGACAGGAGAAAACATTATTTAGACAGGAGAAAACATTATTTAGACAGGAGAAAACATTATTTAGACAGGAGAAAACATTATTTAGACAGGTGAAAACATTTAGACAGGAGAAAAAACATTATTTAGACAGGTGAAAACATTATTTAGACAGGAGAAAACATTATTTAGACAGGAGAAAACAACATTATTTAGACAGGAGAAAACATTTAGACAGGAGAAAACAACATTATTTAGACAGGAGAAAACATTATTTAGACAGGTGAAAACATTATTTAGACAGGTGAAAACATTATTTAGACAGGTGAAAACATTATTTAGACAGGTGAAAACATTATTTAGACAGGTGAAAACATTATTTAGACAGGAGAAAACATTATTTAGACAGGAGAAAACAACATTATTTAGACAGGAGAAAACAACATTATTTAGACAGGAGAAAACAACATTATTTAGACAGGAGAAAACATTATTTAGACAGGAGAAAACATTATTTAGACAGGTGAAAACATTATTTAGACAGGTGAAAACATTATTTAGACAGGAGAAAACATTATTTAGACAGGTGAAAAAACATTATTTAGACAGGAGAAAACATTATTTAGACAGGTGAGAAAACATTATTTAGACAGGTGAAAACATTATTTAGACAGGTGAAAAAACATTATTTAGACAGGTGAAAACATTATTTAGACAGGTGAAAAAACATTATTTAGACAGGAGAAAACATTATTTAGACAGGTGAAAACAACATTATTTAGACAGGTGAAAACATTATTTAGAAAACAGGTGAAAACAGGTGAAAACATTATTTAGACAGGAGAAAACATTATTTAGACAGGTGAAAAAACATTATTTAGACAGGTGAAAACATTATTTAGACAGGTGAAAACAACACATTATTTAGACAGGAGAAAACATCATTTAGACAGGTGAAAACAACATTATTTAGACAGGTGAAAACATTATTTAGACAGGTGAAAACAACATTATTTAGACAGGTGAAAACATTATTTAGACAGGTGAAAACAAAAGGAGAAAACATTATTTAGACAGGTGAAAACAGGTGAAAAAACAACATTATTTAGACAGGAGAAAACAACATTATTTAGACAGGAGAAAACAACATTATTTAGACAGGTGAAAACATTTAGACAGGTGAAAACAACATTATTTAGACAGGTGAAAACATTATTTAGACAGGTGAAAACATTAGACAGGAGAAAACATTATTTAGACAGGAGAAAACATTATTTAGACAGGAGAAAACATTATTTAGACAGGAGAAAACATTATTTAGACAGGAGAAAACATTAGACAGGTGAAAACATTATTTAGACAGGTGAAAACATTATTTAGACAGGTGAAAACATTATTTAGACAGGAGAAAACATCATTATTTAGACAGGTGAAAACAACATTATTTAGACAGGTGAAAACATTATTTAGACAGGTGAAAAAACATTATTTAGACAGGTGAAAACATTATTTAGACAGGTGAAAACAACATTATTTAGACAGGAGAAAACATTATTTAGACAGGTGAAAACAACATTATTTAGACAGGAGAAAACAACATTATTTAGACAGGAGAAAACATTATTTAGACAGGTGAAAACAACATTATTTAGACAGGAGAAAACAACATTATTTAGACAGGAGAAAACATTATTTAGACAGGTGAAAAGAACATTATTTAGACAGGTGAAAACATTAGACAGGAGAAAACATTATTTAGACAGGTGAAAACATTATTTAGACAGGAGAAAACATTATTTAGACAGGTGAAAACATTATTTAGACAGGAGAAAACATTATTTAGACAGGTGAAAACATTATTTAGACAGGTGAAAACATTATTTAGACAGGAGAAAACATTATTTAGACAGGAGAAAACATTATTTAGACAGGAGAAAACATTATTTAGACAGGTGAAAACATTATTTAGACAGGTGAAAACATTATTTAGACAGGTGAAAACATTATTTAGACAGGTGAAAACATTAGACAGGTGAAAACATTATTTAGACAGGAGAAAACAACATTATTTAGACAGGAGAAAACATTTAGACAGGAGAAAACAACATTATTTAGACAGGAGAAAACATTTAGACAGGAGAAAACAACATTATTTAGACAGGAGAAAACATTATTTAGACAGGTGAAAAAACAACATTATTTAGACAGGAGAAAACATTATTTAGACAGGTGAAAACATTATTTAGACAGGAGAAAACATTATTTAGACAGGAGAAAACATTATTTAGACAGGTGAAAACATTATTTAGACAGGTGAAAACAACATTATTTAGACAGGAGAAAACATTATTTAGACAGGTGAAAACAACATTATTTAGACAGGAGAAAACATTATTTAGACAGGAGAAAACAACATTATTTAGACAGGTGAAAAGAACATTATTTAGACAGGTGAAAACATTAGACAGGAGAAAACATTATTTAGACAGGTGAAAACATTATTTAGACAGGAGAAAACATTATTTAGACAGGAGAAAACATTATTTAGACAGGTGAAAACATTATTTAGACAGGTGAAAACATTATTTAGACAGGTGAAAACATTATTTAGACAGGTGAAAACATTATTTAGACAGGAGAAAACATTATTTAGACAGGTGAAAACATTATTTAGACAGGAGAAAACATTATTTAGACAGGTGAAAAAACATTATTTAGACAGGAGAAAACATTATTTAGACAGGAGAAAACAACATTATTTAGACAGGAGAAAACAACATTATTTAGACAGGAGAAAACAACATTATTTAGACAGGAGAAAACATTATTTAGACAGGTGAAAACAACATTATTTAGACAGGTGAAAACATTAGACAGGAGAAAACATTATTTAGACAGGAGAAAACATTATTTAGACAGGAGAAAACATTATTTAGACAGGTGAAAACATTATTTAGACAGGTGAAAAAACATTATTTAGACAGGTGAAAACATTATTTAGACAGGAGAAAACATTATTTAGACAGGAGAAAACATTAGACAGGTGAAAACATTATTTAGACAGGAGAAAACAACATTATTTAGACAGGTGAAAACATTAGACAGGAGAAAACATTATTTAGACAGGAGAAAACATTATTTAGACAGGTGAAAACATTATTTAGACAGGAGAAAACATTATTTAGACAGGAGAAAACATTTATTTAGACAGGAGAAAACATTATTTAGACAGGTGAAAACATTATTTAGACAGGAGAAAACATTATTTAGACAGGTGAAAACATTATTTAGACAGGTGAAAACATTATTTAGACAGGTGAAAACATTATTTAGACAGGAGAAAACATTATTTAGACAGGAGAAAACATTATTTAGACAGGTGAAAACATTATTTAGACAGGTGAAAACATTATTTAGACAGGTGAAAACATTATTTAGACAGGTGAAAACATTATTTAGACAGGTGAAAACATTAGACAGGTGAAAACATTATTTAGACAGGTGAAAACATTATTTAGACAGGAGAAAACATTATTTAGACAGGTGAAAACATTATTTAGACAGGAGAAAACATTATTTAGACAGGAGAAAACATTATTTAGACAGGTGAAAACATTATTTAGACAGGTGAAAACATTATTTAGACAGGTGAAAACATTATTTAGACAGGTGAAAACATTATTTAGACAGGAGAAAACATTATTTAGACAGGTGAAAACATTATTTAGACAGGTGAAAACATTATTTAGACAGGTGAAAACATTATTTAGACAGGAGAAAACATTATTTAGACAGGAGAAAACATTATTTAGACAGGTGAAAACATTATTTAGACAGGTGAAAACATTTAGACAGGTGAAAACATTATTTAGACAGGTGAAAAGATTAGACAGGTGAAAACATTATTTAGACAGGAGAAAACATTATTTAGACAGGAGAAAACATTATTTAGACAGGAGAAAACATTATTTAGACATTATTTGAAGGTGAAAACATTTAGAAAAACATTATTTAGACAGGTGAAAACATTATTTAGACAGGAGAAAACATTATTTAGACAGGTGAAAACATTATTTAGACAGGAGAAAACATTATTTAGACAGGAGAAAACATTATTTAGACAGGAGAAAACATTATTTAGACAGGTGAAAACATTATTTAGACAGGAGAAAACATTTAGACAGGTGAAAACATTATTTAGACAGGAGAAAACATTATTTAGACAGGTGAAAACATTATTTAGACAGGAGAAAACATTATTTAGACAGGAGAAAACATTATTTAGACAGGTGAAAACATTATTTAGACAGGAAAACAACAGACATTATTTCCTTATCCGTTATCTCTAGTCCTCCATCTCTGTCTACCATGGCCCAGCTAAAGCCTTCTGAATATTCTGGTTTCTAGCTACAGCTCATTCTAGTACAGGAAGACCTGGCTGACAGTTCTAGTTCGCTCTGGTCCACGTCGCTCTGGTCCACGTCACTCTGGTCCATCGCTCTGGTCCACGTCGCATTATTTGGTCCACGTCGCTCTGGTCCACGCCGCATTATTTCTGGTCCACGTCGCTCTGGTCCACATCATTTCTGGTCCACGTTACTCTGGTCCACGTTACTCTGGTCCACGTTACTCTGGTCCACGTTACTCTGGTCCACGTTACTCTGGTCCACGTTACTCTGGTCCACGTTACTCTGGTCCACGTTACTCTGGTCCACGTTACTCTGGTCCACGTTACTCTGGTCCACGTTACTCTGGTCCACGTCAGAAGTTGTCTACCTCTTTAGCTGAACATGAGAACCAGTCTTCAATATTTACATCAATCATCTGCAGAATGGAGCACAATCTACTCTGTTTTTAATAATAATAACAACAACAAATCACATACTGACTGTACTATAACACATAAACAATTGTTTAGAGACTGAAAATCAATAGAAGAGATATTTTGGTGGGACTTCAGGTATTCAATTTGAATGTGAAATATTTAAAAATATATATTCTTCGAAATGATACGTCAATGTTATTATATTGATTGAATAACTTAGAAAATAACAACTAATTTCTATATACAGATGGGCATAATTTAAATATATTAGCATGAAATTACCCTCTATCCAATCAGTGCTTTCTGAGGTACCTCCACAAAGACAATTTGTAAATCGCCCCCATCACAATCTCCCATCAAATTTCACAATGGCTTTTACATGCAGCATTACTTATTCATGTAGAATATAAAACACAATGCAGAAATGAATTAACCAATGCACATTTATTTCACAAATCAAAATGCGTTTGATGTAGATATGTGGATTTCTGACAGCCAAGCTTCTTTAAATAATCTAATGAAACATCAACATATTCTGACCCACGGAGGGGAACACCAACTGTAAGTAGACTGGTTTCCATTCTGTCTTGTCATTGCCGTGTCAGTGCGTTTCATCTCCATCGATACATAGCAACTTTAATCAGCAAGTGGGTCCAAAAAAATGTTGTCCCACATGTCTACGATTTTGTGATTACTTTTCCCCGATAGCAAAGAACAGGAGAAAACATTGTTTGTACAGATAATTGTGTGAATATTGTCCATTTTCGATTTTGAGAGCAATCAGCTGACAAATAGATGATCCACTTCACAAACACAGACACGTAATGACACAGCTGTATTCTGAGACGGGCCTGAGCCTCGCAACATTCATGAACTTACTTTCAGAGCCCAATTGAAATCAGTCAGTCAGTCAGTCAGTCAAGTAATCAGTCAGTCAAGTAATCAGTCAGTCAAGTAATCAGTCAGTCAGTCAGTCAAGTAATCAGTCAGTCAGTCAGTCAGTCAGTCAAGTAATCAGTCAGTCAGTCAGTCAGTCAATCAGTCAGTCAGTCAGTCAAGTAATCAGTCAGTCAAGTAATCAGTCAGTCAGTCAGTCAAGTAATCAGTCAGTCAGTCAACCAACCAACCAATCACATCCACTTGAAGATCCTCCTGATGAGTCTGACCAGTGAGTTGTCCCAAACAGCCTGTGAGGTCCTCTCCCATAGGCTATCCTCTTTCCACATGCCTCGCCCCTTCCGCTCGGCCTTGACCTCTGCCTTGAGCAGCCGTTGGTGGAGCCGCAGGTAAAGGTGGGACTGAGGGTGGAGTCCAGAGACTGGGACAGTGCGTGCCAGACCCAACCTCAACACCTCCTCATTCAGACACAGACTCCTCAATGACCCCTGGGGGAGAGAGAACAGAGGGAGCTTAATAACACATCTGTAGGTTTCATTGTCTTCAACATTCAGTTAATTCATAGCCATAAAGAGAGTAACAGTGTCCTGAAGATACCAGAGAGTCAGTAACTAACTCAGGTATGTTAGTCCACTCAGACAGTAAGGCTGCGTTTACACCGGCAGCCCAATTCTGATCTTGTTTTACACTAATTGGTCTTTTGACAAATCACATCAGATTGTTTCACATCAGATCTTTTTTCAGAGCTGAACTGATTGGTCAAAAGACCCAATTAGTGATAAAAAAAAATATCAAAATTGGGGTTCCTGTTAAAACACAGCCTCACTGACCCTGCTACGAGAAACCAGACAGCAACTGACCCTGCTACCAGAGACCAGACAGCAACTGACCCTGTTACCAGAGACCAGACAGCAACTGACCCTGTTACCAGAGACCAGACAGCAACTGACCCTGTTACCAGAGACCAGACAGCAACTGACCCTGTTACCAGAGACCAGACAGCAACTGACCCTGCTACCAGACCAGACAGCAACTGACCCTGCTACCAGAGACCAGACAGGAACGGACCCTGCTACGAGAAACCAGACAGCAACTGACCCTGCTACCAGAGACCAGACAGCAACTGACCCTGCTACCAGAGACCAGACAGGAACGGACCCTGCTACGAGAAACCAGACAGCAACTGACCCTGCTACCAGAGACCAGACAGCAACTGACCCTGCTACCAGAGACCAGACAGCAGCTAAACCTGTTACCAGAGACCAGACAGCAACTGACCCTGCTACCAGACCAGACAGCAACTGACCCTGCTACCAGACCAGACAGCAACTGACCCTGCTACCAGAGACCAGACAGCAACTGACCCTGCTACCAGAGACCAGACAGCAACTGACCCTGCTACCAGAGACCAGACAGCAGCTAAACCTGTTACCAGAGACCAGACAGCAACTGACCCTGCTACCAGACCAGACAGCAACTGACCCTGCTACCAGACCAGACAGCAACTGACCCTGCTACCAGAGACCAGACAGCAACTGACCCTGCTACCAGAGACCAGACAGCAACTGACTATGTTTTCCAGAAATCCTGGTTGGAGAATGACAGATTTGCTGGTTATCCTGGGAAATCTCCAACCGGAACTTTGAGAAAACCAGAGAATTGCAAACCCTGCTGACAGACACCAGACAGTAACTGACCCGGCCGACAGACACCAGACAGTAACTGACCCGGCCGACAGACACAGACAGTTATTGACCCGTCCGACAGACACCAGACAGTAACTGACCCGGCCGACAGACACCAGACAGTAACTGACCCGGCCGACAAACACAGACAGTAACTGACCCGGCCGACAGACACAGACAGTAACTGACCCGGCCGACAGACACAGACAGTTATTGACCCGTCCGACAGACACCAGACAGTAACTGACCCGGCCGACAGACACAGACAGTTATTGACCCGGCCGACAGACACAGACAGTAACTGACCCGGCCGACAGACACAGACAGTAACTGACCCGGTCGACAGACACAGACAGTAACTGACCCGGTCGACAAACACAGACAGTTATTGACCCGGCCGACAGACACAGACAGTAACTGACCCGTCCGACAGACACCAGACAGTAACTGACCCGGCCGACAAACACAGACAGTTATTGACCCGGCCAACAGACACAAACAGTAACTGACCCGGCCAACAGACAGACAGTAACTGACCCGGCCAACAGACAGACAGTAACTGACCCGGCTAACAGACACCAGACAGTAACTGACCCGGCCAACAGACAGACAGTAACTGCCCCGGCCAACAGACAGACAGTAACTGCCCCGGCCAACAGACAGACAGTAACTGCCCCGGCCAACAGACAGACAGTAACTGACCCGGCTAACAGACACCAGACATTGCAGTGTCTCCTCCTCTCTGCTGACCAGTTTGAGCCACACCGTCTGGGCCGGGCTCAGGTGCTGCTCCAGCCACACCCTCCCCTCTGGGGTCAGCTCCACCCCCGCCAGGCGCACAGCCAGTGGATACACACGACCACCACCTGAGGAGAGAAGACCTGCCAGGTGAGACACACATACAGTACACCTGAGGAGAGAAGACCTGCCAGGTGAGACACACATACAGTACACCTGAGGAGAGAAGACCTGCCAGGTGAGACACACGACCACCACCTGAGGAGAGAAGACCTGCCAGGTGAGACACACATACAGTACACCTGAGGAGAGAAGACCTGCCAGGTGAGACACACGACCACCACCTGAGGAGAGAAGACCTGCCAGGTGAGACACACATAATGTACACCTGAGGAGAGAAGACCTGCCAGGTGAGACACACGACCACCACCTGAGGAGAGAAGACCTGCCAGGTGAGACACACGACCACCACCTGAGGAGAGAAGGCCTGCCAGGTAAGACACACATACGGTACACCTGAGGAGAGAAGACCTGCCAGGTAAGACACACATACAGTACACCTGAGGAGAGAAGACCTGTCAGGTGAGACACACATACAGTACACCTGAGGAGAGAAGACCTGTCAGGTGAGACACACATACGGTACACCTGAGGAGAGAAGACCTGTCAGGTGAGACACACATACAGTACACCTGAGGAGAGAAGACCTGCCAGGTAAGACACACATACAGTACACCTGAGGAGAGAAGACCTGCCAGGTAAGACACACATACGGTACACCTGAGGAGAGAAGACCTGCCAGGTGAGACACACATACAGTACACCTGAGGAGAGAAGACCTGCCAGGTGAGACACACATACAGTACACCTGAGGAGAGAAGACCTGCCAGGTGAGACACACATACAGTACACCTGAGGAGAGAAGACCTGCCAGGTGAGACACACGACCACCACCTGAGGAGAGAAGACCTGCCAGGTGAGACACACATAATGTACACCTGAGGAGAGAAGACCTGCCAGGTGAGACACACGACCACCACCTGAGGAGAGAAGACCTGCCAGGTGAGACACACGACCACCACCTGAGGAGAGAAGGCCTGCCAGGTAAGACACACATACGGTACACCTGAGGAGAGAAGACCTGCCAGGTAAGACACACATACGGTACACCTGAGGGAGAAGACCTGTCAGGTGAGACACACATACGGTACACCTGAGGAGAGAAGACCTGTCAGGTGAGACACACATACAGTACACCTGAGGAGAGAAGACCTGCCAGGTAAGACACACATACAGTACACCTGAGGAGAGAAGACCTGCCAGGTAAGACACACATACGGTACACCTGAGGAGAGAAGACCTGCCAGGTGAGACACACATACAGTACACCTGAGGAGAGAAGACCTGCCAGGTAAGACACACATACAGTACACCTGAGGAGAGAAGACCTGCCAGGTAAGACACACATACAGTACACCTGAGGAGAGAAGACCTGCCAGGTGAGACACACATACAGTACACCTGAGGAGAGAAGACCTGCCAGGTGAGACACACATACAGTACACCTGAGCTAAGGAGTTCCTAGCTATGGCTGTGGTCTATTGCAGACCTGAAGGTGGCACAGTCAGGAGCTTGATAAACTGAAAGACAGACTGTTGTAAGATATAGTATCAGACATGCACTATGCAAAGATGTACAACCACAGCAGTAGAGATACTGTATTACTGAAGGCACAGGCAAGGAAATACATTAAATACCTGTGGGCAGAGGTCAAGCCTGTACACCTGTGGGCAGAGGTCAAGCCTGTACACCTGTGGGCAGAGGTCAAGCCTGTACACCTGTGGGCAGAGGTCAAGCCTGTACACCTGTGGGCAGAGGTCAAGCCTGTACACCTGTGGGCAGAGGTCAAGCCTGTACACCTGTGGGCAGAGGTCAAGCCTGTACACCTGTGGGCAGAGGTCAAGCCTGTACACCTGTGGGCAGAGGTCAAGCCTGTGTCCTAAAACTACAGGAGGTCAAAGAGACAAAGCTATAGAGAGAGTCTACTCATCTCTTTAACTAGAGGAGAGCGTCTCCCTGGTCTCAGACGGAGCTGTAAGAGCACTTTCTAATACCCTCTAACTCAGTTTGACTGCAGGGCAGAAGCATAACGTAATACTGCAGCTAGCCCTCTTCTCTAACAGGCTTACTATGCTAACTCAGTCCGATGAAGGGAGCTAAACTAAGTCTTGTAAACGTTTATGGTCCAGTGCCCTTGAATGCGGGCAGAAGGCATGACACTCACGTTTAGAAAAAATAAATGTTGGTCTAAATCAGATAAAGATTAAAAAGATGTTGACGTTTCAGTCACAATGACCTTTATCAGACATCAAGCCATGATCCAATATCCATCAAATCAAATTAATTGGATTAAAATAGTGTTTACTTTGATTTTAGGAAAATATATATAAAACTGTCTCTACAGGAGAGACCAAACATTAGGTTGACTACTATACTTCATCAAAGCAAACCTTCTCTTCCACTAAATCAAATAGCACAGTTGGAGACCAGCAGACAGTCTACAGCAGACACAGTTATGTTAGAGACCAGCAGACAGTCTACAGCTGACACAGTTATGTTAAAGAGACCAGCAGACAGTCTACAGCTGACACAGTTATGTTAAAGACCAGCTGACACAGTTATGTTAAAGAGACCAGCAGACACAGTTATGTTAGAGACCAGCAGACACAGTTATGTTAAAGAGACCAGCAGACAGTCTACAGCTGACACAGTTATGTTAAAGAGACCAGCAGACACAGTTATGTTAAAGACCAGCAGACAGTCTACAGCTGACACAGTTATGTTAAAGAGACCAGCTGACACAGTTATGTTAAAGAGACCAGCAGACACAGTTATGTTAAAGAGACCAGCAGACAGTCTACAGCAGACACAGTTATGTTAGAGACCAGCAGACAGTCTACAGCAGACACAGTTATGTTAGAGACCAGCTGACACAGTTATGTTAAAGACCAGCTGACACAGTTATGTTAAAGAGACCAGCAGACAGTCTACAGCTGACACAGTTATGTTAGAGAGACCAGAAGACACAGTTATGTTAAAGAGACCAGCAGACACAGTCATGTTAAAGACCAATAGACAGTCTACAGCTGGCACAGTTATGTTAGAGACCAGCAGACAGTCTACAGCTGACACAGTTATGTTAAGACTAGCAGACAGTCTACAGTTGACACAGTTATGTTAAAGACCAGCAGACAGTCTACAGCTGACACAGTTATGTTAGAGAGACCAGAAGACACAGTTATGTTAAAGAGACCAGCAGACAGTCTACAGCTGACACAGTTATGTTAGAGACCAGCAGACACAGTTATGTTAAAGACCAGCAGACAGTCTACAGCTGACACAGTTATGTTAGAGAGACCAGAAGACACAGTTATGTTAAAGAGACCAGCAGACACAGTCATGTTAAAGACCAATAGACAGTCTACAGCTGGCACAGTTATGTTAGAGACCAGCAGACAGTCTACAGCTGACACAGTTATGTTAGAGACTAGCAGACAGTCTATAGCAGACAGTCTACAGTTGACACAGTTATGTTAAAGACCAGCAGACAGTCTACAGCTGACACAGTTATGTTAGAGAGACCAGCTGACACAGTTATGTTAGAGAGACCAGCTGACACAGTTATGTTAGAGAGACCAGCAGACACAGTTATGTTAGAGAGACCAGAAGACACAGTTATGTTAAAGAGACCAGCAGACAGTCTACAGCTGACACAGTTATGTTAGAGACCAGAAGACACAGTTATGTTAAAGAGACCAGCAGACAGTCTACAGCTGACACAGTTATGTTAAAGACCAGCTGACACAGTTATGTTAAAGAGACCAGAAGACACAGTTATGTTAGAGACCAGCTGACACAGTTATGTTAGAGAGACCAGAAGACACAGTTATGTTAGAGAGACCAGAAGACACAGTTATGTTAAAGACCAGCAGACAGTCTACAGCTGACACAGTTATGTTAAAGACCAGAAGACACAGTTATGTTAAAGAGACCAGAAGACACAGTTATGTTAGAGACCAGCTGACACAGTTATGTTAGAGACCAGCTGACACAGTTATGTTAAAGAGACCAGCAGACAGTCTACAGCTGACACAGTTATGTTAGAGAGACCAGAAGACACAGTTATGTTAAAGAGACCAGCTGACACAGTTATGTTAAAGAGACCAGCAGACAGTCTACGGCTGACACAATCGGGCTCCTGAGTGGCGCAGCGGTCTAAGGCACTGCATCTCAGTGCAAGAGGCGTCACTACAGTCCCTGGTTCGAAAAAAGGCTCCCATAGGGCGACGCACAATTGGCCCAGCATCGGCCGTCATTGTAAATAAGAATTTGATCTTAACTGACTTGCCTAGTTAAATCTAAATAAATACATTGAAATGTTAGAGACGGTTACGTAAGAGTGCAGCAGACCGTCTCTGGGCAACAGTTATGACGTTTTAATAGGGAATCGTGTAGATTTAAATGACTAATTGGGGACAGCTGTGTGAATGATGAGACTAGACTTTACAACAGCTGGGAGGTGAATTCTAATCCTCATTATCATACTGTAATTGGCCTTTACCCTGTGGGCTCTGAGTGCGTTGGTAAAGTTGAAGGGCATGTGAACCCATCCATTCTTCCCATACCTTTAGCCAACAGGGGTCTTCTGTACCTTTAGCCAACAGGGGGTCTACCATACCTTTAGCCAACAGGGGTCTTCTGTACCTTTAGCCAACAGGGGTCTTCTGTACCTTTAGCCAACAGGGGTCTTCTGTACCTTTAGCCAACAGGGGTCTTCTGTACCTTTAGCCAACAGGGGTCTTCTGTACCTTTAGCCAACAGGGGTCTTCTGTACCTTTAGTCAACAGGGGTCTTCTGTACCTTTAGCCAACAGGGAGGGTCTTCTGTACCTTTAGCCAACAGGGGTCTTCTGTACCTTTAGCCAACAGGGGTCTTCTGTACCTTTAGCCAACAGGGGTCTTCTGTACCTTTAGCCAACAGGGGTCTTCTGTACCTTTAGCCAACAGGGGTCTTCTGTACCTTTAGTCAGCAGGGGGTCTACCATACCTTTAGTCAGCAGGGGGTCTACCATACCTTTAGCCAACAGGGGTCTTCTGTACCTTTAGTCAGCAGGGGGTCTACCATACCTTTAGCCAACAGGGGTCTTCTGTACCTTTAGCCAACAGGGGGTCTACTATACCTTTAGCCAACAGGGGGTCTACTATACCTTTAGCCAGCAGGGGTCTACCATACCTTTAGCCAACAGGGGGTCTACCATACCTTTAGCCAACTGGGGGTCTACTATACCTTTAGCCAACAGGGGTCTTCTGTACCTTTAGTCAACAGGGGTTCTACCATACCTTTAGCCAAAAGGGCTCTTCTATACCTTTAGCCAACAGGGGTCATCTATACCTTTAGCCAACAGGGGTCTACCATACCTTTAGCCAACAGGGGTCTACCATACCTTTAGCCAACAGGGGTCTACCATACCTTTAGCCAACAGGGGTCTACCATACCTTTAGCCAACAGGGGTCTACCATACCTTTAGCCAACAGGGGGTCTTCTATACCTTTAGCCAACAGGGGTCTTCCATACCTTTAGCCAACAGGGGGGAGAGGACAGGGATGTAGATGGGGATGTGCTCCACCTCCAGTCCCGTCTCTGTGATGGTCTGGACTCTCCCTCTGAGGCTCACATTCTTCTCTATGAACCTCGCTGGGATCTCGGAGGCTAATCCAAACCTAGTGATCTGACGATGGGTGGTGAGGCACAAAAGACCTGGTTAGAAAATCATTCATAACCGTTGGAAGTACAACGCGTTGTAATCTGTTACACTGCACCGTCCTATGACGTCACCGTGACATAATTGTTTCGGGCAACACAAAATTGGAACCAATTACTAGTATTCTATTAACTAAACAAAACGACATATCATTATATTAGCTAAACACAACAACAGATAAGCAAGACCTTTCTAAAGCCATGGGGTGGTCTGGTTGATCTGGTTAAGAAGAAAAGGCTAACTAAACAACATCAACTCGGATAAACACATCAAGCAAACAGCTCATCAACTGCCACCCTCCATCCTAAATTGACCCTGACCGTATGACCTATCCAGCAATATGGCATTTAAATTGAACAAGGGGGAATGGATCATCTCATCTCCAGTCTGAAAAAAAAAAACGCCACAATCTATTGGCGTCTTCGAGATAATTCCCTTGACATTGGGCAGAGAATTTAGCCCGTCTTTAACATGGGTTTGTGGGAAACTCGACTCGCTACCTCCTCCTGGTGGAACATACCTGCATCGCAGCTCGCTTTATATGAATAGGCTTCACTACTTACCAATTTAATACTCCTTGATATTACTATTACCCCGGCAATTGCTAGTCCAGTACTGATGTTCTAGAAGAGAAAACAGATAGATGTTAGCCAAAGATGTGTTAGCTAACGTTGGGTCTTTATTCCATTTTAACATCTAATCTGCGGTCTCATTTGAATGAACCGTATTATCCCCTTCAATGCTTGCATCTGCCATTTGTATCCCATTTGGTTCTTACCCGGACAATGGTTAAATTATCGTCAGCGAACTGAGAAATTACTGAAATTATATTTTTAGACGGTGTTTCTCCTTTCTCGTCTGTCTCTGCCTCACTTCTGGACTCCGGCATGTTGTTGACATGTCTAAAAGACTACAACAGTCGCCCCGCCCACTAAGTACAGTAGGTAGCGTGGACCAAAAAAAAAAAAACTACAGTACCGTCTGGTTTGGCGTTTTCATTAATGTTTCATTATCTAGTCCTATTGCTGCTAAATCTAATGTTATATATATATTGTGTATAGAAAATATGATGCAATAACATCAATGAGGTGTGAGATGTGTACAAACATTCCCGACGAAAAAAACATTTGAAACCACTGTGTGCATTTCTAAGACTTATTAAATATTTTCCAGATATTTACATTTAAGTCATTTAGCAGACGCTCTTATCCAGAGCGACTTACAAATCTTGGGAATGTTGGTACAAAAGTTCCTCAGAACAAATTACAGCATAGCGTGTGTACAAGTCCCATGGGTACAGTCCAGAGTTAGGGTCCATTCCGTAGAAAATCCTACCGATTTAGAAAGTAAAGCAAATGTAAATTCCAAATGTTCCTCGTTGAACTATTGAAGAGAAATGGATTGCAATTTTAGTGTAATCCCAAACTGACTGGGATTTCAATGGAATTGAACCTCAAACTCTGGTACGGTCACCCTGTAAGGTCCGATCTTTTCAACTTAAAAGGGGTCACGTGAACACTGGCCTCAGAGAGGGTAAGGACAACTCCAACACCAAAGCAGGTTGTTTAAAACCAGCTTTTCTTGTGTGTTGGGTATCGAATATTTGTTTGCAGCAACCCATCACAAATTATTTGTATTCCATGTGAAAGTCAGTAGCTGAACAATCTTTTTTAAAAACCCTCTCTTGCAGTAATCTTGGAAAATAATCTACAAACTGAAATTAAGCCAAACAGACATAAAAAAAGAGAAGAAGTTAATATTCATTTCATTTAAATATTTAGGAAATCAAACTAATCATAGCTGCAGTCAAGGTCCATAAATATTTGAACATTAACTAAGTTATTATTATTTTAGCTGTCTCCCCACAGCATATTGGGGTTTAAATTAAATAATTAATATGAGCTGAAAATGCAGACTTTTAGCTGTAATTTGAAGGAATTTACATCCAAATGAGTGTAGGAATTACAGCACTTTTTTATATTTGTGGACCTGACTGTATACATACATTTCCTTATGTAAGCTGGTCTTGTATAGTTGTATAGGTGATATTAAAATAACTGTAAATAGTACTGGCACAGACAGGTGTAACAGTATAATTTTAAACCGTACCCTCGCCCATACCCGGGCGCGAACCAGGGACCTTCTGCACACATCAACAACACTCACCCTCGAAGCATCGTTACCCATCGCTCCACAAAAGCCACGGCTCTTGCAGAGCAAGGGGAACTACTACTTCAAGGTCTCAGAGCAAGTGACGTCACCGATTGAAACGCTATTTAGCGCACACCACCGCTAACTAAGCTAGCCGTTTCACATCCGTTACACAGGCATAAGACCATGTACAAACAGCAGCATCACAAGTTGTAAAATAAACAGAAAATGTAAAAACTATATGTTCAAGGATATCAAACGTTTCACAGTATGAAGGCTTTACATCCGTGTGGAAACTCACCTACAGTATGAAGGCTTTACATCCGTGTGGAAACTCACCTACAGTATGAAGGCTTTACATCCGTGTGGAAACTCACCTACAGTATGAAGGCTTTACATCCGTGTGGAAACTCACCTACAGTATGAAGGCTTTACATCCGTGTGGAAACTCACTTACAGTATGAAGTATGTGGTCCTTCTGTGGCTCAGTTGGTAGAGCATGGCGCATTGTAATGCCAGGGTAGTGGGTTCGATTCCGGGACCACCTCATACGTAGAATGTATGCATCCGTGTGGAAACATGACTGTAAGTCGCTTTGGATACATCCGCGTGGAAACTCAGCTAAATGGCATATATTATTATTATATTATTATTATTATTATATATATGAAGGCTTTACATCCGTGTGGAAAATCACTTACAGTATGAAGGCTTACATCCGTGTGGAAACTCACTAACAGTATGAAGGCTTTACATCCGTGTGGAAACTCACTAACAGTATGAAGGCTTTACATCCGTGTGGAAACTCACTTACAGTATGAAGGCTTTACATCCGTGTGGAAACTCACTTACAGTATGAAGGCTTTACATCCGTGTGGAAACTCACTTACAGTATGAAGGCTTTACATCCGTGTGGAAACTCACTAACAGTATGAAGGCTTTACATCCGTGTGGAAACTCACTAACAGTATGAAGGCTTTACATCCGTGTGGAAACTCACTAACAGTATGAAGGCTTTACATCCGTGTGGAAACTCACCTACAGTATGAAGGCTTTACATCCGTGTGGAAACTCACCTACAGTATGAAGGCTTTACATCCGTGTGGAAACTCACTAACAGTATGAAGGCTTTACATCCGTGTGGAAACTCACTTACAGTATGAAGGCTTTACAACCGTGTGGAAACTCACTAACAGTATGAAGGCTTTACATCCGTGTGGAAACTCACCTACAGTATGAAGGCTTTACATCCGTGTGGAAACTCACTAACAGTATGAAGGCTTTACATCCGTGTGGAAACTCACTTACAGTATGAAGGCTTTACATCCGTGTGGAAACTCACTTACAGTATGAAGGCTTTACATCCGTGTGGAAACTCACTTACAGTATGAAGGCTTTACATCCGTGTGGAAACTCACTTACAGTATGAAGGCTTTACATCCGTGTGGAAACTCACTTACAGTATGAAGGCTTTACATCCGTGTGGAAACTCACTTACAGTATGAAGGCTTTACATCCGTGAGGAAACTCAGTGTGCAGTTTTTTGTTGTTGTCCCCCACAAAGGAGAAACACCTGATTTAGGATCATCTCATTTTACCCCCAACCCTGACTTTCACATTTAGAAACTGAGCCGCATCTGAATTTGGACCTGTGGTTCGGGACAGAAATTAAGAGAGAAACAGAGAAGCTGAATGATCAGGTTTCCACACATGGATCAATTCAATTCAATTTTGTTTTTTTGTGCAGCCTGATGTGGAACACAGCAGAGACCCCCCCCCTCATTTCAACAAATACACAGAAAAATGATCATTTCTATCACACAAATCCAAAACAGAACCATTATAAGTGATCCCAGATCCAGACCTGACTGGTCCCTTTCACACAACCTCTGACCTCTCATTGCTGGTTTAGAGAAAATACTGTTGTCATCCCCCAAAATGACAGACATCTATTAAAACAGTACTGTTATAGTTTAGGCATTTCTGACAAAGGGGCTATGGGTTCCCATCAACAATACAGTTGGCATTTCTGACTCCATGCTGCAGACACAATCGACCTGTTAATCAAGCAGGCCGACATCTCAACATTTAATGTGGTGCGCTTTTTGATGACCATTGATAATTAAAGTCTTTTCAAATATCAGCCAACTTTATAATGACCGTCTGAAGAACCTAGCAAAGGCACAAATAACGACAAAGTGACTAGTCTAATGAAATAGTTTAAGAAACCGAGAATGTGGTACGAGAAGAAGGATCATCGATTTCCCAGAGTAAATGTCTACTGTAAATATTCCCTAGCAAGAACAATAGTTCCTTCTTTGTTTTCTTTCCAATGGGACATAACGTAGTTCAAGGGGCAGAAGTCCTGGTGAAAGACGTGATGGTACAACAGCAGGAAGAAGTCCTGGTGAAAGACGTGATGGTACAACAGCAGGAAGTGGACTGTTGTTATTCACTGTTATGGTCCATAGTCATGTGGTAGCCAGACCACAGCTACAGGTATTTCAAAGAAATAAGTGCTGAAGGACAATGTACACACACCGGGCAGAGAAAGAGAAGGGTGGGAAGAATGGAGACTGATAAGAGTCATCAGAGAAGGTTGGGAAGAATGGAGACAGATAAGAGTCATCAGAGAAGGTTGGGAAGAATGGAGACGGATAAGAGTCATCAGAGAAGGTTGGGAAGAATGGAGACAGATAAGAGTCATCAGAGAAGGTTGGGAAGAATGGAGACGGATAAGAGTCATCAGAGAAGGTTGGGAAGAATGGAGACTGATAAGAGTCATCAGAGAAGGGTGGGAAGAATGGAGACTGATAAGAGTCATCAGAGAAGGTTGGGAAGAATGGAGACTGATAAGAGTCATCAGAGAAGGTTGAGAGAGGGACTGAGAGGGACAGTGAGGGACAGTGAGGGACAGAGAAAGAGAAGGTTGGGAAGAATGGAGACTGATAAGAGTCATCAGAGAAGGTTGAGAGAGGGACTGAGAGGGACAGTGAGGGACAGAGAAAGACCAACATAGACCAACTGAAAGTGAGCGAGAGGAAAAGATAAGAGAGGAAGCTTTTATATCAGACTGTAGCTGTCTGGCGATTGGCCTTGCTGGAGTCAGGAAAGGGGTTGTGCAGGTCAGGAGCTGGGTGAACGTTGTCATTGGCCGATCCTGCACCTCCAAGCTGCAGGGCTCTTGTCCTGTAGCCTTCTCATCCTCTTCCCTAGCCTCACCCACCACGTTAGTCCTATCAACACACACACCACCGACTCCACATAGTAACCATCCAACGACGTCACACACACACCGCCCTCCTTTACACACAGCTGTAGCGGGGAGGAGAGGGAGACAGAAAGAGACACATTCAACACAAGTGTTTCCACAAATATTCACATCATAGCTATTCAATGAACTACGACATTATAAATGAGATAATGGTCAGGTAATTCTCTCTCTCACATACCCCAGCCTCCTCTGAGGAGCCACAGCTCTGTCCGACGGCTCCCTGGCACTCCTTAGAGGTGAGTGGGTCGACCATCCACAATGCCAGGGTGGAGGGCCAATTGCCCCCTAGGTTGGTGACCGTGTTCAGCAGGGTCATGTAGGTCCCACCGATCACTGGGTCACTCACTTTAGCATGGAAAGCCATACAGGCCACATACATGCTGTACAGCGCCACCTGTGGGTAAGGAGGGGAAAGGTAGGAGTGGGTGGTGTCCCAAGCTGGATCAAGCGGTTATATAGTGGCCTTATTTCACATTGAAGAGCAGGAGAGAAAGGCAGGGGTATGGAGGGAGTGAGGGAGGGAGAGAGAGAGGGAGTGAGAGAGGGAGAGAGAGCAGAGAATGGGAGGGAGGGAGAGAGAGCAGAGAAATGGAGGGAGGGAGAGAGAGAGCAGAGAATGGGAGGGAGGGAGAGAGAGCAGAGAAATGGGAGGGAGAGAGAGCAGAGAATGGGAGGGAGAGAGAGCAGAGAATGGGAGGGAGAGAGAGCAGAGAATGGGAGGGAGAGAGAGCAGAGAATGGGAGGGAGGGAGAGAGAGAGAGCAGAGAATGGGAGGGAGAGAGAGAGAGCAGAGAAATGGAGGGAGGGAGAGAGAGAGCAGAGAATGGGAGGGAGGGAGAGAGAGCAGAGAATGGGAGGGAGGGAGAGAGAGCAGAGAAATGGAGGGAGGGAGAGAGAGAGCAGAGAATGGGAGGGAGGGAGAGAGAGCAGAGAATGGGAGGGAGGGAGAGAGAGCAGAGAATGGGAGGGAGGGAGAGAGAGCAGAGAAATGGAGGGAGGGAGAGAGAGAGCAGAGAATGGGAGGGAGGGAGAGAGAGCAGAGAATGGGAGGGAGGGAGAGAGAGCAGAGAAATGGAGGGAGGGAGAGAGAGAGCAGAGAAGGGGAGGGAGGGGAGAGAGAGCAGAGAAATGGAGGGAGGGAGAGAGAGCAGAGAAATGGAGGGAGGGAGAGAGAGAGCAGAGAAGGGGAGGGAGGGAGAGAGAGCAGAGAAATGGAGGGAGGGAGAGAGAGAGCAGAGAAATGGAGGGAGGGAGAGAGAGAGCAGAGAATGGGAGGGAGGGAGAGAGAGAGCAGAGAATGGGAGGGAGGGAGAGAGAGCAGAGAATGGGAGGGAGGGAGAGAGAGCAGATAAATGGTAGTAGAGACAACAGAGATGTATAGATAGTGTGAACCTGATGCAGTACTATAGTGTAGTAGAGACAACAGAGATGGATATATAGTGTGAACAGTAGTACCTGATGCAGTACTATAGTGTAGTAGAGACAACAGAGATGGATATATAGTGTGAACAGTAGTACCTGATGCAGTACTATAGTGTAGTAGAGACAACAGAGATGGATAGATAGTGTGAACAGTAGTACCTGATGCAGTACTATAATGTAGTAGAGACAACAGAGATGGATAGATAGTGTGAACAGTAGTACCTGATGCAGTACTATAGTGTAGTAGAGACAACAGAGATGGATATATAGTGTGAACAGTGGTACCTGATGCAGTACTATAGTGTAGTAGAGACAACAGAGATGGATATATAGTGTGAACAGTAGTACCTGATGCAGTACTATAGTGTAGTAGAGAGACAACAGAGATGGATATATAGTGTGAACAGTAGTACCTGATGCAGTACTATAGTGTAGTAGAGAGACAACAGAGATGGATATATAGTGTGAACAGTAGTACCTGATGCAGTACTATAGTGTAGTAGAGACAACAGAGATGGATATATAGTGTGAACAGTAGTACCTGATGCAGTACTATAGTGTAGTAGAGACAACAGAGATGGATATATAGTGTGAACAGTAGTACCTGATGCAGTACTATAGTGTAGTAGAGACAACAGAGATGGATAGATAGTGTGAACAGTAGTACCTGATGCAGTACTATAGTGTAGTAGAGACAACAGAGATGGATAGATAGTGTGAACAGTGGTACCTGATGCAGTACTATAGTGTAGTAGAGACAACAGAGATGGATATATAGTGTGAACAGTAGTACCTGATGCAGTACTATAGTGTAGTAGAGACAACAGAGATGTATAGATAGTGTGAACAGTAGTACCTGATGCAGTACTATAATGTAGTAGAGACAACAGAGATGGATAGATAGTGTGAACAGTAGTACCTGATGCAGTACTATAGTGTAGTAGAGACAACAGAGATGGATAGATAGTGTGAACAGTAGTACCTGATGCAGTACTATAGTGTAGTAGAGACAACAGAGATGGATAGATAGTGTGAACAGTGGTACCTGATGCAGTACTATAGTGTAGTAGAGACAACAGAGATGGATAGATAGTGTGAACAGTGGTACCTGATGCAGTACTATAATGTAGTAGAGACAACAGAGATGGATATATAGTGTGAACAGTAGTACCTGATGCAGTACTATAGTGTAGTAGAGACAACAGAGATGGATAGATAGTGTGAACAGTGGTACCTGATGCAGTACTATAGTGTAGTAGAGACAACAGAGATGGATATATAGTGTGAACAGTAGTACCTGATGCAGTACTATAGTGTAGTAGAGACAACAGAGATGGATATATAGTGTGAACAGTAGTACCTGATGCAGTACTATAGTGTAGTAGAGACAACAGAGATGGATAGATAGTGTGAACAGTAGTACCTGATGCAGTACTATAGTGTAGTAGAGACAACAGAGATGGATAGATAGTGTGAACAGTGGTACCTGATGCAGTACTATAGTGTAGTAGAGACAACAGAGATGGATATATAGTGTGAACAGTGGTACCTGATGCAGTACTATAGTGTAGTAGAGACAACAGAGATGGATATATAGTGTGAACAGTAGTACCTGATGCAGTACTATAGTGTAGTAGAGACAACAGAGATGGATATATAGTGTGAACAGTAGTACCTGATGCAGTACTATAGTGTAGTAGAGACAACAGAGATGGATATATAGTGTGAACAGTAGTACCTGATGCAGTACTATAGTGTAGTAGAGACAACAGAGATGGATAGATAGTGTGAACAGTAGTACCTGATGCAGTACTATAGTGTAGTAGAGACAACAGAGATGGATAGATAGTGTGAACAGTGGTACCTGATGCAGTGCGTAGCTGAACAGGACTATAGTATAGTAGTAGAGAGGGAATCCCCCTTCCTGCTTTAAACTGGGAGTCCACCACACCAACACAGCATACCCCAGACCTATCAACAACCTACACAGGAAAACACACATGTATGAGAAGAGAGTGTGAGAGAGAGAGAGAGAGAGAGAGAGAGAGAGAGAGAGAGAGAGAGAGAGAGAGAGAGAGAGAGAGAGAGAGAGAGAGATGGAGAGATAGTGTGAACAGAGGTACCTGATGAGAGTAGGATAGTGAGTAGAGAGAGAGAGAGATGAGAGAGAGAGAGAGAGAGATAGATAGAACAGTGGTAGAGAGAGAGAGAGAGAGAGAGATGGAGAGAGAGAGAGAGAAAGAAAGAGAGAGAGAGAGAGAGAGAGAGAGATCCACAAAGAATTCGAAAACAAATATAATTTTGATAAACTCCCATATCTACTGGGTGAAATACCACAGTGTGACATCACAGCAGCAAGATTTGTGACCTGTTGCCACGAGAAAAGGGCAACCAGTGAAGAACAAACACCATTGTAAATACAACCCATATGTATGCTTATTCATTTTATCTTGTGTCCTTTAACTATTTGTACATTGTATATATATATATAATATGACATTTGTAATGTCTTTGCTGTTTTGAAACTTCTGTATGTGTAATGTTTACTGTTAATTTTTGTTGTTTTTCACTTTATATATTCACTTTGTATGTTGTCTACCTCACTTGCTTTGGCAATGTTAACACATGTTTCCCATGCCAATAAAGCCCTTGAATTGAATTGAATTGAGAATACCTGAAGGGAAAGGCCTTGTAGAAAACGTCTAGTGGTCGTGGTCCCGCGGTGTATTTACTGATGATGAGAGGTAGTAGTATCTGCAGTGGAACCATGGGGACTGCCAGTAATGCCAGCTGCTCTTTAGGAACACCTGCCTCAACCAGCTTCAGACCGGTCACTGCATCTGCTGCAGAGAAACCTATCTGGAGAGAGAGACAGACAGACAGACAGACAGACAGACAGACAGACAGACAGACAGACAGACAGACAGACAGACAGACAGACAGACAGACAGACACAGACAGAAACAGATACAGACAGATACAGACAGACAGAAACAGATACAGACAGAGACAGACAGACAGACAGAAACAGATACAGACAGAGACAGACAGAGAGACAGAAACCGATACAGACAGAGAGACAGACAGAGAGACAGAAACCGATACAGACAGAGAGACAGACAGAAACAGATACAGACAGAGACAGACAGAAACAGAGACAGAAACCGATACAGACAGATACAGACAGAGAGACAGAAACCGATACAGACAGAGAGACAGACAGAAACAGATACAGACAGAGAGACAGACAGAAACAGATACAGACAGAGAGACAGAGATAGACAGAGACAGACAGAGAGACAGAGACAACTAAGTCAGGTACAGGTACCTTTACAGTGGGGTTAGACACAGCAGGTGAGTTAAGCTAGTTGTCCAGGCAGGTTGGTTAAAATGTGGGCACCTCGGAGTTGAGTGACAGGCTACACAGGGTGACCCTAGTCCGTGGACCTGTTTAACCTGACTGGGTTACAGAGAGCACTAGCATGCAGGGACGTTGTAGATCAACCTTAGCAGTGAGCAGCAGAGGATGAACAGGGTGGGACAGTCTGGCTTTCTTAAAGGGATACTTCGGGATCTTGGCAATGAATTCCATCTCTGTGTCCAGTATGAAGAACGTTATGAGGTAGTTTCAAAAGCCAATGCTATCTATCGTTAGTACAATTTTGACTGGAAGTCTATGGTATCTGCTAGCATGCTACATAAAAATGGTATCCACAAGGTCATCAGACAGACGGAGTAGATAAAGGAATTCATGGGCAAAATCCAGAAGTGTCTTTTAACTGGGTGACAGGTGCAGTAAGCTGTCGGGTACCTTAGCAGTGAGCAGCAGGCTACAGAAGGTGAACACGGCAGGCATCTTGATGATGGAGAGCAGCAGTTTGTATGTTTCCATGACGCTCTGCGTCTCCTCCCGGACCTTCTTCCTCCCGTGCTGTCCCCTGGCGTTCTCCTTCTTCATAATGGCCACCAGCGTGGTCGACACCAGGAACACCACACCCCAGAAAAACAGGAAGTCTGCGCCACGGGAGCCAATCACAGACAACGACAATGTCACAGAGTGATTATAACAGCAGAGAAATGGGATATGAAACAGTGCAATGATTATTTACATTTACATTTAAGTCATTTAGCAGACGCTCTTATCCAGAGCGACTTATCATGGTTTATTCTCCCATCGGTATTCTCCCATCGTTATTCTCCCATCGTTATTCTCCCATCGTTATTCTCCCATCGTTATTCTCCCATCGTTATTCTCCCATCGGTATTCTCCCATCGTTATTCTCCCATCGTTATTCTCCCATCGTTATTCTCCCATCGTTATTCACCCATCGTTATTCTCCCATCGTTATTCTCCCATCGTTATTCACCCATCGGTATTCTCCCATCGGTATTCTCCCATCGTTGTTCTCCCATCGTTGTTCTCCCATCGTTATTCTCCCATCGGTATTCTCCCATCGGTGTTCGCCCATCGTTATTCTCCCATCGGTATTCTCCCATCGTTATTCTCCCATCGTTATTCTCCCATCGGTATTCTCCCATCGGTATTCTCCCATCGTTATTCTCCCATCGGTATTCTCCCATCGTTATTCGCCCATCGTTATTCGCCCATCGTTATTCGCCCATCGTTATTCGCCCATCGTTATTCTCCCATCGTTATTCTCCCATCGTTATTCACCCATCGTTATTCTCCCATCGTTATTCTCCCATCGTTATTCTCCCATCGTTATTCTCCCATCGTTATTCTCCCATCGGTATTCTCCCATCGTTATTCTCCCATCGTTATTCTCCCATCGTTATTCTCCCATCGTTATTCTCCCATCGTTATTCTCCCATCGGTATTCTCCCATCGGTATTCTCCCATCGTTATTCTCCCATCGTTATTCACCCATCGTTATTCTCCCATCGTTATTCTCCCATCGGTATTCTCCCATCGTTATTCTCCCATCGTTATTCTCCCATCGGTATTCTCCCATCGTTATTCTCCCATCGGTATTCTCCCATCGTTATTCTCCCATCGGTATTCTCCCATCGTTATTCTCCCATCGGTATTCTCCCATCGTTATTCTCCCATCGTTATTCTCCCATCGTTATTCTCCCATCGTTATTCTCCCATCGTTATTCTCCCATCGTTATTCTCCCATCGTTATTCTATATATATATATATATATATATGCCATTTATATATATATATATGCCATTTAGCAGACGCTTTTATCCAGAGCGACTTATCATGGTTTATTCTCCCATCGGTATTCTCCCATCGTTATTCTCCCATCGTTATTCTCCCATCGTTATTCTCCCATCGGTATTCTCCCATCGGTATTCTCCCATCGTTATTATATATATATGCCATTTATATATATATATATGCCATTTAGCAGACGCTTTTATCCAAAGCGACTTACAGTCGTGTGTGCATACATGTATGGGTGGTCCCGGGGATCGAACCCACTACCCTGGCGTTACAAGCGCCATGCTCTACCAACTGAGCTACAGAAGGACCACTATTCTCCCATCGGTATTCTCCCATCGTTATTCTCCCATCGTTATTCTCCCATCGGTATTCTCCCATCGTTATTCTCCCATCGTTATTCTCCCATCGTTATTCTCCCATCGTTATTCTCCCATCGGTATTCTCCCATCGTTATTCTCCCATCGTTATTCTCCCATCGTTATTCTCCCATCGGTATTCTCCCATCGTTATTCTCCCATCGTTATTCTCCCATCGTTATTCTCCCATCGTTATTCTCCCATCGTTATTCTCCCATCGGTATTCTCCCATCGGTATTCTACCATCGGTATTCTCCTATCGGTATTCTCCCATCGGTATTCTCCCATCGTTATTCTCCCATCGGTATTCTCCCATCGTTATTCTCCCATCGGTATTCTCCCATCGGTATTCTCCCATCGTTATTCTCCCATCGGTATTCTCCCATCGGTATTCTCCCATCGGTATTCTCCCATCGTTATTCTCCCATCGGTATTCTCCCATCGTTATTCTCCCATCGGTATTCTCCCATCGGTATTCTCCCATCGGTATTCTCCCATCGGTATTCTCCCATCGTTATTCTCCCATCGGTATTCTCCCATCGTTATTCTCCCATCGGTATTCTCCCATCGTTATTCTCCCATCGGTATTCTCCCATCGGTATTCTCCCATCGGTATTCTCCCATCGTTATTCTCCCATCGGTATTCTCCCATCGTTATTCTCCCATCGGTATTCTCCCATCGGTATTCTCCCATCGTTATTCTCCCATCGGTATTCTCCCATCGGTATTCTCCCATCGGTATTCTCCCATCGGTATTCTCCCATCGGTATTCTCCCATCGTTATTCTCCCATCGGTATTCTCCCATCGGTATTCTACCATCGGTATTCTCCCATCGGTATTCTCCCATCGGTATTCTCCCATCGTTATTCTCCCATCGTTATTCTCCCATCGGTATTCTCCCATCGGTATTCTACCATCGTTATTCTCCCATCGGTATTCTCCCATCGGTATTCTCCCATCGTTATTCTCCCATCGTTATTCTCCTATCGGTATTCTCCCATCGGTATTCTCCCATCGTTATTCTCCCATCACAGCTGTACTGAAAATCATCGGCCAAAAGTTCACTCCAAAATAACAGTTTATTTTCTCTCACCTCAGCTCAAAAACCACTAAGTTAATCACATGACCAACATCTGCACTCTGATTGAAGGATTGACCACCAGATGGCACTGTCACTCCGTTGTTTGGCTGAAGAAAATGCGCGCCTGGTACGCCATAGCGAGGTTCAGACTGACAGGACAAAGCCAACTTTGACTATAGCATCATATGTAAATATGGTAAACCTGGCCAACGGACTTTCCCTCTTCAGCAGGGAAGGGTTCATCGAGCTTTGCATGACTGTAATTGTGCTTAATACCAGCTGACCATAGCATGGTTCAACTAGATATACCACTCTTCTTCCAGCTTCATAGACTACCTTCTTCCTGTTTCATAGACTACCTGTTTCATAGACTACCTTCTTCCTGTTTCATAGACTACCTTCTTCCTGTTTCATAGACTACCTGTTTCATAGACTACCTTCTTCCTGTTTCATAGACTACCTGTTTCATAGACTACCTTCTTCCTGTTTCATAGACTACCTGCTTCATAGACTACCTCCTTCCTGTTTCATAGACTACCTTCTTCCTGTTTCATAGACTACCTTCTTCCTGTTTCATAGACTACCTGTTTCATAGACTACCTTCTTCCTGTTTCATAGACTACCTGTTTCATAGACTACCTTCTTCCTGTTTCATAGACTACCTGCTTCATAGACTAACTTCTTCCTGTTTCATAGACAACCCGCTTCCTGCTTCATAGACAACCTGCTTCCTGCTTCATAGACAACCTGCTTCCTGCATCATAGACAACCTGCTTCCTGCTTCATAGACAACCTGCTTCCTGCTTCATAGACAACCTGCTTCCTGCATCATAGACAACCTGCTTCCTGCTTCATAGACAACCTGCTTCCTGCTTCATAGACAACCTGCTTCCTGCTTCATAGACAACCTGCTTCCTGCTTCATAGACAACCTGCTTCCTGCTTCATAGACAACCTGCTTCCTGCATCATAGACAACCTGCTTCCTGCTTCATAGACAACCTGCTTCCTGCATCATAGACAACCTGCTTCCTGCTTCATAGACAACCTGCTTCCTGCTTCATAGACAACCTGCTTCCTGCATCATAGACAACCTGCTTCCTGCTTCATAGACAACCTGCTTCCTGCATCATAGACAACCTGCTTCCTGCTTCATAGACAACCTGCTTCCTGCATCATAGACAACCTGCTTCCTGTTTCATAGACAACCTGCTTCCTGCATCATAGACAACCTGCTTCCTGTTTCATAGACTACCTGCTTCATAGACTACCTCCTTCCTGTTTTCTCATCTTTTTTACCTTCCACCCTGACAGTATAACGATGCCAGTCTCTCTCTGATGGTATAATGATGTCAGTCTCTCCCTGATGGTATAATGATGTCAGTCTCTCCCTGACAGTATAACGATGCCAGTCTCTCCCTGACAGTATAATGATGCCAGTCTCTCCCTGACAGTATATCGATGCCAGTCTCTCCTGACGGTATAATGATGCCAGTCTCTCCCTCCCTCCCTGATGGTATAACGATGCCAGTCTCTCCCTCCCTGACAATGTAACGATGCCAGTCTCTCCCTCCCTCCCTGATGGTATAACGATGCCAGTCTCTCCCTCCCTCCCTGATGGTATAACGATGCCAGACTCTCCCTCCCTGACAGTATAACAATGCCAGTATCTCCCTCCCTGACAATGTAACGATGCCAGTCTCTCCCTCCCTGACAATGTAACGATGCCAGTCTCTCCCTCCCTACCTACCTGAAAGTGTAACGATACCAGTCTCTTTAGGCTCTGCTCTCAGGTATTTGTTGCAGAAGTCAGCTGACTCCAGGGCCAGGAAGAGGACGTTGCCTAGGAAGTAGCCAGCCGTCTGTCCCACAGAGTTACATGTGGAGGCGTAGCCCACGTTCTCCCGAGACAGCATGGTCAGAGCCCAGCCATCCACTGCTATGTCCTGGGATCAGGGAGTAGAACAGAGTCATGTATCACAATAACGTGTGTGTGTGTGTATGTGTATGTGTATGTGTGTGTGTGTGTGTGTGTGTGTGTGTGTGTGTGTGTGTGTGTGTGTGTGTGTGTGTGTGTGTGTGTGTGTGTGTGTATGTGTATGTGTATTTGTATGTGTGTGTGTGTGTGTGTGTGTGTGTGTATGTGTATGTGTATTTGTGTGTGTATGTGTGTATGTATGTGTACCTGGGTGGCTGCCAGAAAGGCCAGCATGAAGAACACCGCCGTCAGGGTCACCACGTCGGGGCCCCGCCCCTCGTCACTTTTCAGCAGCGTATCCACGGTAACCGACAGGTACAGCATGAAGAGACCCAGCAGGTATTGGGTGGGCACCAGCCACGACTTCCTGAGAGGGAGAGAGGAGATCATGAGCCTTTAACTCATTTGATTCCAACAGTCAACATTTTAGGCATGCAATACATGAAGTAAACATACACTGGCCATACAAAACATTAAGAACACCTGCTCTTTCCATGACACACTGACCGTACAAAACATTAAGAACACCTGCTCTTTCCATGACACACTGACCGTACAAAACATTAAGAACACCTGCTCTTTCCATGACACACTGACCATACAAAACATTAAGAACACCTGCTCTTTCCATGACACACTGACCGTACAAAACATTAAGAACACCTGCTCTTTCCATGACACACTGACCGTACAAAACATTAAGAACACCTGCTCTTTCCATGACACTCTGACCGTACAAAACATTAAGAACACCTGCTCTTTCCATGATTAAGAACACATGACACACTGACCGTACAAAACATTAAGAACACCTGCTCTTTCCATGACACACTGACCGTACAAAACATTAAGAACACCTGCTCTTTCCATGACACACTGACCGTACAAAACATTAAGAACACCTGCTCTTTCCATGACACACTGACCGTACAAAACATTAAGAACACCTGCTCTTTCCATGACACACTGACCGTACAAAACATTAAGAACACCTGCTCTTTCCATGACACACTGACCGTACAAAACATTAAGAACACCTGTTCTTTCCATGACACACTGACCGTACAAAACATTAAGAACACCTGTTCTTTCCACAGGTCCTATTGGTCACCTGCACGTGATGCTCACATCTTTCACGTGAAGAGAGCGAGGCTTGAGGGAATAGGGAATGTTTTTCCTAAATAAATTAAGAGATTTTTTCGAGTAAAAACAGAACTTTTCAGTCAGAAACAAGTAAGAAACTAAACGGTTGAAATGACAGTGCAATAAACACTTCCTGTGCTGTGGTGCCTTTTCTCTGCAGTAGGGAGGAGAGAGAGACAACGTGCGCCAGTCACACAGTGTGACCATCAGGCTCTTTCTTTAGTCATTTGTGAGTCTTAATTATTTAATCAAACGGTGTGCTTAAAGCCTCAGACAAGCTCAGCTCATCTGTCGCTGATTGTAATTCAAACTCATAACGGTCGGTGTGTGTCGTGTCTTTCTATGAAAAAAAAATCAGTTTAAACATTTCAACCAATCAATCGGTCAAATGATCAGAATGACTCTCTGGGACTTGTCAGTGTTTATCAGTGGTATAAATCCTTGTCTTACCGGCGTCCAAACCGGCTCAGGTAGAGAGAGTCAACCAGCGGGGCCCACAGCAGCTTGAGACTGAAGGGCCAGAAGACAAAGCTGAAGAAGGCCTGGTCCTTGTAGCTGACGTTCTTACTCTGCAGGATGAGAGGGATGCTCCCGGCCAGGCCCAGAGGGATGCCCTGGAGGACATAAAGGAAGAGTAGCAGAGACACGTTCCCCAGCTCCCCTCTGATCCCAGGCCGCACCCTGGGATGTCCGTTGTCCTCCGCGTCGGATCCTCGGTGGAGCGCCTCCCCCTCCACCTCCATGTCAGGGGTAGTGTTGAGAACCCTGTCCCCGTCCCTCATGTCCCCCTGGGGGACAACGTGCTTCCTCTGCCGCCCGTTCTTATGTGTGACTGAGTCAGAGAGCTCCATTGTGGCACTGAGGGCATCAAACCAGCTCTACCCTCTGGAAACCTGGAGAGGAAGGAGGCAGGCATTCGTCAATGTCTAGTAGGAAAATATCTGCTGTGTTCTACCCCTCACACACGTGTTTTCAGATGGGTTGCTAGGCAGCGAGAACTTCCTTTAAGAATGTTCATTGTTGACACATTTCTGAGATATTCTCTTTTTGTCCTGGTTAAGGTCCTAACAACACCAGCTATCATCAAAAGAGCTCAGCTTCTGCATAAACAAGGTTGATAGCTAGAAGGCTTCATCCAGACTAATGGGAGAGAGAATGTTACTAGCTAGAAGTCTTCATCCAGACCAATGGGAGAATGTTACTAGCTAGAAGTCTTAATCCAGACCAATGGGAGAGAGAATGTTACTAGCTAGAAGTCTTAATCCAGACCAATGGGAGAGAGAATGTTACTAGCTAGAAGTCTTAATCCAGACCAATGGGAGAGAGAATGTTACTAGCTAGAAGTCTTCATCCAGACCAATGGGAGAGAGAATGTTACTAGCTAGAAGTTTTCATCCAGACCAATGGGAGAGAGAATGTTACTAGCTAGAAGTCTTCATCCAGACCAATGGGAGAGAGAATGTTACTAGCTAGAAGTTTTAATCCAGACCAATGGGAGAGAGAATGTTACTAGCTAGAAATCTTCATCCAGACCAATGGGGAGAATGTTACTAGCTAGAAGTCTTCATCCAGACCAATGGGAGAGAGAATGTTACTAGCTAGAAGTCTTCATCCAGACCAATGGGAGAGAGAATGTTACTAGCTAGAAGTCTTCATCCAGACCAATGGGAGAGAGAATGTTACTAGCTAGAAGTATTCATCCAGACCAATGGGAGAGAGAATGTTACTAGCTAGAAGTCTTCATCCAGACCAATGGGAGAGAGAATGTTACTAGCTAGAAGTATTCATCCAGACCAATGGGAGAGAGAATGTTACTAGCTAGAAGTTTTAATCCAGACCAATGGGAGAATGTTACTAGCTAGAAGTATTCATCCAGACCAATGGGAGAGAGAATGTTACTAGCTAGAAGTTTTCATCCAGACCAATGGGAGAGAGAATGTTACTAGCTAGAAGTCTTCATCCAGACCAATGGGAGAGAGAATGTTACTAGCTAGAAGTCTTCATCCAGACCAATGGGAGAGAGAATGTTACTAGCTAGAAATTTAATCCAGACCAATGGGAGAGAGAATGTTACTAGCTAGAAGTATTATTATTATTATATTAAGTATTCATCCAGACCAATGGGAGAGAGAATGTTACTAGCTAGAAGTATTCATCCAGACCAATGGGAGAGAGAATGTTACTAGCTAGAAGTTTTAATCCAGACCAATGGGAGAGAGAACGTTACTAGCTAGAAGTTTTAATCCAGACCAATGGGAGAGAGAACGTATACAATGTTGAATAATCATCGTGACAACGCATGTTCAGCTGTACTGCCAAACACCTCCTCAGTTACCGGTTGACTCAGCCCGGGCAGACACCAGCAAACTCATGACGTAGGTGGGAATCAAAACAACGCAGTAGTTTAGTTTATTATTATTTTTGTTGTCTAAGGAAATTCGGATTATTCGTATTGCTAGAATACCCGATAAAGCCTCACTGGCATGAGAGCAGAGCAAACAAATGAATGCTTTAGTGAGCTAACAGTAACGTTACCATCTGGATCAGAATAGCAAAGTCACAGGATAGGAAGTCGCAAAACATCGGCGAACAAAAATGGCAATGTGAATTTAATAAATATTGGTTAAAATAGTAATTGGAGCTCAAATGATGTTGAATGAGATAAGATAAGCACGTTGGTGAGCTATAATAACGTGACATACGACGCCACATACCAATATCTAATAATGATTGTGTATCACCATTCAAGCAATGCGTTGTAGTTCATTCGACAGCAAACATTGCCTTGCACTATGTATGAATTACATTTAATAAGGTAACAGAAATAGCTACCTATTTAGCCTTCACCCGCTAACATCGGCAGATTGTTTTGCTGAGAGCGAGGACGTGTATTTGTGTAACGTCGAAATGTGTCCGAGTGCTTCGGCTGACGTGTCAAACTTCAGTTCATTTCTGTTCCACTAGGATATGCATACACATTTATGTCGTTATTGTGGTTCCATATGCACTCATGCCACACAGTACAGTTGCAAATGTTATCATAATAAAACATTCATTAATAAAAAATGATCTATGTTAATTGTAACAACTAATCTATTTTAATTAACTATTTGTTACACATTACATTATTATGGACTACAAAGGGAAACCCAGCCGCAAGCTGCCCAGTGACACGAGCCTACCAGAAGTGCTAAATGCCTTTTATACTCGCATCGACGCAAACAACACAGAAGCATGCATGAGAGCACCAGCTGTTGCGGACAACTGTGTGATCCTGCTCTCCGTAGCCGATGTGAGCAAGACCTTTAAACAGGTAAACTTTCACAAGGCCGCGGGGCCAGACGGATTACCAAGATGTGTACTCAGAGCACGTGCAGACCAACTGGCAAGTGTCTCCACTGACATTTTCAACCTCTCCATAACTGAGTCTGTAATACCTACATGTTTAAAGCAGACCACCATAGTCTCTGTGCCTAAGGAAGCGAAGGTAACCTGCCTAAATGACTACCAACCCGTAACACTCTGTAGCCATGAAGTGCTTTGAAAGGCTGGTCATGGCTCACATCAACACCATCATCCCAGTCACCCTGGACCCACTCCAATTCGCATACCGCCCCAACAGATCCACAGATGACACAACCTCAATCACTCTCCACACTGCCCTTTCCCACCTGGACAAAAGGAACACCTACGTGAGAATGCTGTTCATTGACTCTAGCTCAGCATTCCACACCATAGTGCCCACAAAGCTCATCACTAAGTTAAGGACCCTGGAACTAAACACCTCCCTCTGCGACTGGCCAAGATAAAGCATAGCAATTCAACACATACAACAAGTTACACATGGAATAAACAAAACATAGTCAATAATACAGTAGAACAAAAGAAAACAAAAAGTCTATATACAGTGAGTGCAAATTAGGTTAATTAAGGGATTCAGGTTAATAAATCGGCCATGGTGGCGAAGTAATTACAGTATAGCAATTAAAACACTGGAATGGTAGATGTGCAGAAGATGAATGTGTAAGTAGAGATACTGGGGTGCAAAGGAGCAAGATAAATAAATAAATACAGTATGGGGATGAGGTAGGTAGATAGATGGGCTGTTTACAGATGGGCTATGTACAGGTGCAGTGATCTGTGAGCTGCTCTGACAGCTGGTGCTTAAAGTTAGTGAGGGAGATATGAGTCTCCAGCTTCAGAGATTTCTGCAGTTCGTTCCAGTCATTGGCAGCAGATACAGTAGCAGTCAAAAGTTTGGACACACCTACTCATTCAAGGGTTTTTCTTTATTTTTCTTTATTTTTGACTATTTTCTACATTGTAGAATAATAGTGAAGACATCAACACTATGAATTTATGTAGCACATATGGAATCATGTAGTGACCAAAAAAGTGTTCAACAATTATATTTGAGATTCTTCAAAGTATTCCCCCTTTGCCTTGATGACAGCATTGCACACTCTTGGCATTCTCTCAACCAGCTTCACATGGAATGCTTTTCCAACAGTCTTGAAGGAGTTCCCACATATGCTGAGGACTTGTTGGCTGCTTTTCCTTCACTCTGCAGTCCAACTCCTCCCAAACCTCCCAATTGGGTTGAGGTTGGGTGATTGTGGAGGCCAGTTCATCTGATGCAGCACTCCATCACTCTCCTTCTTATTCAAATAGCTCTTACACAGCTTGGAGGTGTGTTTTGGGTCATTGTCCTGTTGAAAAACAAATGATAGTCCCAGTAAGTGGAAACCAGATGAGATGGCGTATCGCTGCAGAATGCTTTGATAGCCATGCTGGTTAAGTGTGCCTTGAATTCTAAATAAATCACAGATAGTGTCAACAGCAAAGCACCCCCACACCATCACGCCTCCTCCTCCATGCTTCACGGTGGGAACCACACATGCTGAGATCATCCGTTCACCCACAAAGACATGACGGTTGGAACCAAAAATCTCAGATTTGGACTCATCAGACCAAAGGACATATTCCCACTGGTCTAATGTCCATTGCTCGTGTTTCTTGGCCAAAGCAAATCTTTTCTTATTATTGGTGTCCATAAGTAGAGGTTTCTTAGTAGCAATTATACCATGAAGGCCTGATTCACGCAGTCTCCTCTGAACAGTAGATGTTGGGATGGGTCTGTCTCTGGAACTCTGTGAAGCATTTATTTGGGCTGCAATTTTTTAGGCTGGTAACTCTAATGAACTTGTCCTCTGCAGCAGAGGTAACTCTGGATCTTCTTTTCCTGTGGCGGTCCTCATGAGAGCCAGTTTCATCATAGTGCTTGATGGTTTTTGCAACTGCACTTAAAGAAACGTTCAAAGTTTCTGAAGTAATGATGGACTGATGGTCGTTTCTCTTTGCTTATTTGAGCTGTTCTTGCCATAATATGGACTTGGTCTTTTACCAAATAGGGCTTTCCTCTGGCTTTCTTCAGAATACCAAACCCTACCTTGTCACTACACAACTGATTGGCTCAAACACATTAAGAAGGAAAGAAATTCCATACAGAAGGGAACATTTTGACATTTGCCATATGGTTGATGAGAAACTCCATATTGCAAATGTACGATCCCTTACTAGACTAGCCATTTTCTGGGATTAAAGGTCAAAAGCGAAAATAGAGCGCTAATTTGACCGCTTCACTTCAAATTACATAAACCTACGGTGTCAGGGAAAAAAAAGAACCAGTAGGCCTGCTAGGAATTGACATTAGGCCTGCTAGTGATAGACATTAGGCCGACGAGTGATCGACATTAGACCTAATGGTGATCGACATTAGGCCTGCTAGGAATCGTCATTAGGCCTGCTAGTGATAGACATTAGGCCTATGTAAAGTGATTGCCATTAGTCATGCTAGTGATCGACATTAGACCTGCTAGTGATCGACATTAGGCCTACTAGTGATTGACATTAAGCCTAATAGTGATAGTTGTTAGTCCTACTAGTGAGCGACATTAGGCCTGCTATTTATTGACATTAGGTCTACTTGTGATTGACATTAGGCCTGCTATTTATTGACATTATGCCTACAAGTGACCGACCCAAAGCCTACTAGTGATCGACATTAGGTCTACTAGTGATCAACATTAGGCCTACTAGTGATAGACATTAGGCCTACTAGTGATAGACATTAGGCCTACTAGGGATCAACATTAGTCCTACTAGGGATCAACATTAGTCCTACTAGTGATCGACATTAGTCCTACTAGGGATCAACATTAGTCCTACTAGGGATCAACATTAGTCCTACTAGTGATTGACATTAGTCCTACTAGGGATAAACATTAGTCCTACTAGTGATCAACATTAGTCCTACTAGGGATCAACATTAGTCCTACTAGTGATTGACATTAGTCCTACTAGTGATCAACATTAGGCCTACTAGTGATAGACATTAGGCCTACTAGGGATCGACATTAGTCCTACTAGTGATCAACATTAGTCCTACTAGGGATCAACATTAGTCCTACTAGTGATAAACATTAGTCCTACTAGTGATTGACATAAGGTCTACTAGGGATCGACATTAGGCCTGCTAGGAATCGACATTAGGCCTGCTAGTGATAGACATTAGGCCTACGAGTGATCGACATTAGTCCTACTAGTGATCGACATTAGTCCTACTAGTGATCGACATTAGGCCTACTAGTGATCGACATTAGGCCTACTAGTGATAGACATTAGGCCTACTAGTGATAGACATTAGGCCTACTAGGGATCAACATTAGGCCTACTAGGGATCAACATTAGTCCTACTAGTGATCAACATTAGGCCTACTAGTGATAGACATTAGGCCTACTAGTGATAGACATTAGGCCTACTAGGGATCAACATTAGGCCTACTAGGGATCAACATTAGGCCTACTAGTGATAGACATTAGGCCTACTAGGGATCAACATTAGGCCTAATAGGGATCAACATTAGGCCTACTAGGGATCAACATTAGGCCTACTAGTGATAGACATTAGGCCTACTAGTGATAGACATTAGGGCTACTAGTGATCGACATTAGGCCTACTAGGGATCAACATTAGTCCTACTAGGGATCAACATGAGTCCTACTAGGGATCAACATGAGTCCTACTAGGGATCAACATGAGTCCTACTAGGGATCAACATGAGTCCTACTAGGGATCAACATGAGTCCTACTAGGGATCAACATGAGTCCTACTAGGGATCAACATTAGTCCTACTAGGGATCAACATTAGTCCTACTAGTGATCGACATTAGTCCTACTGGTGATAGACATTAGGCCTACTGGTGATCGACATTAGTCCTACTAGTGATAGACATTTGTGCTACTAGTGATCGACATTAGTCCTACTAGGGATCAACATTAGTCCTACTAGTGATTGACATTAGTCCTACTAGTGATCGACATTAGTCCTACTAGTGATGGACATTAGTCCTACTAGTGATGGACATTAGTCCTACTAGTGATAGACATTAGTCCTAATAGTGATGGACATTAGTCCTAATAGTGATAGACATTAGTCCAAATAGTGATAGACATTAGTCCTAATAGTGATAGACATTAGTCCAAATAGTGATAGACGTTAGGTCTACTAGTGATATACATGAGGTCTACTGGTGAAACAGTCCTACTGGTGATAGACATTAGTCCTAATGATGATTGACATTAGTCCTAACTGTGATTTACATTAGGTCTACCAGTGATCGACATTAGTCCTACTGGTGATAGGCATTAGTCCCAATGATGGTTGACATTAGTCCCAACTGTGATTTACATTAGGCCTACCAGTGATCGACATTAGCCCTACTGGTGATAGACATTACGCCTACCAGTGATCGACATCAGGCCTACTGGTGATTGACATTAGTCCTACTATGGATCGACATTAGGCCTTTTAATGATCGACATTAGGCCTACTAGTGATCGACATTAGGCCTACCAGTGATCTACATTAGTCCTACTGGTGATAGACATTACGCCTACCAGTGATCTACATTAGTCCTACTGGTGATAGACATTACGCCTACCAGTGATCGACATTAGGCCTACTGGTGATTGACATTAGTCCTACTAGTGATCGACATTAGGCCTACTAGTTATCGACATTAGGCCTACTAGTGATCGACATTAGGCCTACCAGTGATGGTCATTAGACCTGCTGGGGATAGACATTAGTCCTAATGGTTATTGACATTAGTCCTACTAGTGATCGACATTAGGCCTACTAGTTATAAACATTAGGTCTACCTGTGATCGACATTAGGCCTACTAGTGATGGTCATTAGTCCTGCTGGGGATAGACATTAGTCCTAATAGTGATAGACATTAGGCCTGCTAGTGATGGACATTAGTCCTAATGGTTGTTGACGTTAGTCCTAATGGTGATTTACATTAGGTCTAATAGTGATAGCTGTTAGTCCTACTAGTGATGGACATTAGGCCTATTTATCGACATTAGGTCCACTTGTGATCGACATTAGGTCCACTTGTGATCAACATTAGGCCTTCTAGTGATCGACATTAGGTCCACTTGTGATCGACATTAGGCCTTCTAGTGATCGACATTAGGCCTTCTAGTGATCGACATTAGGCCTTCTAGTGATCGACATTAGGCCTTCTAGTGATCGACATTAGGTCCACTTGTGATCGACATTAGGCCTTCTAGTGATCGACATTAGGCCTTCTAGTGATCGACATTAGGCCTTCTAGTGATCGACATTAGGCCTATTTATCAACATTAGGTCCACTTGTGATCGACATTAGGTCTACCAGTGATCGACATTAGGCCTGCTAGTGATAGACATTAGGCCTGCTAGTGATAGACATTAGGCCTGCTAGTGATGGACATTAGGCCTGCTAGTGATGGACATTAGGCCTGCTAGTTATCGACATTAGGCCTCCTAGTGATTGACAGTAAGACGTCTTGTGATTGACATTAGTCCTACTAGTTATAGACATTAGGCCTCCTAGTGATCGACATTAAGTCTACTAGGGACATTAGGCCTACTAGTTATAGACATTAGGCCTGCCAGTGATCGACATTAGGCCTGCTAGTGATCGACATTAGGCCTGCTAGTGATCGACATTAGGCCTCCTAGTGATCGACATTAGGCCTACTAGTGATCGACATTAGGCCTGCTAGTGATCGACATTAGGCCTCCTAGTGATCGACATTAGGCCTGCTAGTGATAGACATTAGGCCTGCTAGTGATCGACATTAGGCCTACTAGTTATCGACATTAGGCCTCCTAGTGATCGACATTAGGCCTCCTAGTGATCGACATTAGGCCTGCTAGTGATCGACATTAGGCCTGCTAGTGATCGACATTAGGCCTCCTAGTGATCGACATTAGGCCTCCTAGTGATCGACATTAGGCCTGCTAGTGATAGACATTAGGCCTCCTTAGTGATCTACATTAGTCCTACTAGGGATCGACATTAGGCCTACTAGTGATCTACATTAGGACTGCTAGTGATCTACATTAGGACTGCTAGTGATCGACATTAGGCCTACTAGTGATCTACATTAGGCCTGCTAGTGATCTACATTAGGACTGCTAGTGATAGACATTAGGCCTGCTAGTGATAGACATTAGGCCTGCTAGTGATCGACAGTAAGACGACCTGTGATTGACATTAGTCCTACTAGTGATCTACATTAGTCCTACTAGTTATAGACATTAGGTCTACTAGGGATCGACATTAGGCCTGCTAGTTATAGACATTAGGCCTGCTAGTGATAGACATTAGGCCTGCTAGTGATCTACATTAGTCCTGCTAGTGATTGACAGTAAGACGACCTGTGATTGACATTAGTCCTACTAGTGATCTACATTAGTCCTACTAGTTATAGACATTAGTCCTGCTAGTGATCTACATTAGGCCTGCTAGTGATCTACATTAGTCCTGCTAGTGATCTACATTAGGCCTGCTAGTGATCTACATTAGTCCTGCTAGTGATCTACATTAGTCCTGCTAGTGATCTACATTAGTCCTGCTAGTAATAGACATTAGTCCTACTAGTGATCTACATTAGTCCTACGAATGATCGACATTAGTCCTACTAGTGATCTACATTAGTCCTACTAGTGATCTACATTAGTCCTACAAGTGATCATCATTAGTCTTACTAGTGATCTACATTAGTCCTGCTAGTGATCTACATTAGTCCTACTAGTGATCTACATTAGTCCTGCTAGTGATCGACATTAGTCCTACTAGTGATCTACATTAGTCCTACTAGTGATCTACATTAGTCCTACTAGTGATCTACATTAGTCCTACTAGTGATCTACATTAGTCCTACAAGTGATCAACATTAGTCCTACTAGTGATCTACATTAGTCCTACTAGTGATCTACATTAGTCCTACTAGTGATCTACATTAGTCCTGCTAGTGATCGACATTAGTCCTGCTAGTGATCTACATTAGTCCTACTAGTGATCTACATTAGTCCTACTAGTTATAGACATTAGGCCTGCTAGTGATCTACATTAGTCCTGCTAGTGATAGACATTAGTCCTTCTAGTCATCTACATTAGTCCTGCTAGTGATCTACATTAGTCCTACTAGTTATAGACATTAGTCCTGCTAGTGATCAACATTAGTCCTACTAGTAATAGACATTAGTCCTACTAGTGATCTACATTAGTCCTGCTAGTGATCGACATTAGTCCTGCTAGTGATCTACATTAGTCCTACTAGTGATCTACATTAGTCCTACTAGTTATAGACATTAGGCCTGCTAGTGATCTACATTAGTCCTGCTAGTGATCTACATTAGTCCTGCTAGTCATCTACATTAGTCCTTCTAGTCATCGACATTAGTCCTACTAGTGATCGACATTAGGCCTAATTGTGATAGACATTAGGCCTAATAGTGATAGTTGTTAGTCCAACCAGTGATCGACATTAGGCCTGCTAGAGATGGATATAGGCCTACTATTTATCGACATTAGAGGAAAATAGTTCCTCTATGGAGTGTAAGGTGGGAGGAAAACTGACACCAGAGCGTAGCCTAACCACAGCGTAGCCTAGTGGTTAGAGCGTTGGACTAGTAACCGGAAGGTTGTGAGTTCAAACCCCCGAGCTGACAAGTTACAAATCTGTCGTTCTGCCCCTGAACAGGCAGTTAACCCACTGTTCCCAGGCCATCATTGAAAATAAGAATAAGTTCTTAACTGACTTGCCTGGTTAAATAAAGGTAAAATAAATTTTAAAAATCCTAATATGGGCTGCAAACCACTCTGTGACAGCATGGGAGTGGTGAAATGCCACATTGTCCCATACAATTACAAATCAGCTGTGTCTGATTGTTTTGATAGTATTTCATGTTTTAGATTTGGAATATATTTCAATACCTTGTTACTGTAGAAATGTAGCAAATTGCTGTCATATTCAATTTTGTGTTAGGTTTTGAATTTACCGTTTTCAAAATTTTAAAACTTATGTAAACATGTGCAAATTGGCCTGTAGGTACAAAGGGGTGGTGGTTGTGTCTGAGTGAGAAAATAATTAATTGAAAGATGCAATCAATGAATGCATTTTGTGCCAAATCGATGAAAAATGATTCACAGTTTAGCCCACATAGACTCCTGTTGTGCTCATTGTGTGAAGAGTTTTGAAAAAGTGACCTAAGTATTGAGAAATGGGTCCTAGCGATTGTTAAAAAAAACTGTAATACCAATTTTCTTTCCAGCGGTAACAGAGCCTTTCAAAATTGAACGTCTTCCTCCCTCTAGTGGTAATTTGGTGTAACTACAGTTTTCCACGATAAACTTGACATCTGCTGAAGTTGTATTAGCAGACCCACAGATACTGTATGTCTCCCCCTCCCTCTCATACTGTGATAATTAACCATGTGAAATATTATCCACAGCAGAACTTTTGGCCCTTTTCCCAGTATGCATCACTTTCCCATAGACAGGGCAGGGTTGGTAGAGGAATAGAATGAGACAGTGTCTGTGTGTATTTTGTGACTGCTCTTACGTCGGAAGATTTTGGAGTGAGTTAGAAGATTATATTTAAAATAAACTACTATTAAATTAATCTGAGAGACTCTGATGTTATGTTTATATTGATCCAAATGATATGGACCCTGATTTATCTTTCATTTGTTCATTTGTTTCTTTTTTCATGGAAGATTCTTTATCCATAAAATGAAGTGGGTGGAGAACAAACCTCTATTCACATTATTTAAGATAATGTCAAAATAATATTTAAATTCTATCAGTAAATGTAAAAGCAATACGTACCATAAAACATTTTGACAAATTGAAAATGTATCTCGATATGTAATACAACTGTTTGTTACGTTTATGTACCCTTGTTTGTATGTATTTGTTGTATTCAAAAAAAGATATAAATTACAGTGTGTGTGTGGCTGTTGAAAAACCTTTCCTTTAACCTGGCTGTTGAAAAACCTTTCCTTTAACCTGGCTGTTGAAAAACCTTTCCTTTAACCTGGCTGTTGAAAAACCTTTCCTTTAACCTGGCTGTTGAAAAACCGTTCCTTTAACCTGGCTGTTGAAAAACCGTTCCTTTAACCTGGCTGTTGAAAAACCTTTGCTTTAACCTGGCTGTTGAAAAACCTTTCCTTTAACCTGGCTGTTGAAAACCGTTCCTTTAACCTGGCTGTTGAAAAACCTTTCCTTTAACCTGGCTGTTGAAAAACCTTTCCTTTAACCTGGCTGTTGAAAAACCTTTCCTTTAACCTGGCTGTTGAAAAACCTTTCCTTTAACCTGGCTGTTGAAAAACCGTTCCTTTAACCTGGCTGTTGAAAAACCTTTCCTTTAACCTGGCTGTTGAAAAACCTTTCCTTTAACCTGGCTGTTGAAAAACCTTTCCTTTAACCTGGCTGTTGAAAAACCTTTCCTTTAACCTGGCTGTTGAAAAACCTTTCCTTTAACCTGGCTGTTGAAAAACCTTTCCTTTAACCTGGCTGTTGAAAAACCGTTCCTTTAACCTGGCTGTTGAAAAACCTTTCCTTTAACCTGGCTGTTGAAAAACCTTTCCTTTAACCTGGCTGTTGAAAAACCTTTCCTTTAACCTGGCTGTTGAAAACCCTTTCCTTTAACCTGGCTGTTGAAAAACCTTTCCTTTAACCTGGCTGTTGAAAAACCTTTGCTTTAACCTGGCTGTTGAAAAACCTTTGCTTTAACCTGGCTGTTGAAAAACCTTTCCTTTAACCTGGCTGTTGAAAAACCTTTCCTTTAACCTGGCTGTTGAAAAACCTTTCCTTTAACCTGGCTGTTAAAAAACCTTTCCTTTAACCTGGCTGTTAGAAAACCCTTTCCTTTAACCTGGCTGTTGAAAAACCTTTCCTTTAACCTGGCTGTTGAAAAACCGTTCCTTTAACCTGGCTGTTGAAAAACCTTTCCTTTAACCTGGCTGTTGAAAAACCTTTCCTTTAACCTGGCTGTTGAAAAACCTTTCCTTTAACCTGGCTGTTGAAAAACCTTTCCTTTAACCTGGCTGTTGAAAAACCTTTCCTTTAACCTGGCTGTTGAAAAACCTTTCCTTTAACCTGGCTGTTGAAAAACCTTTCCTTTAACCTGGCTGTTGAAAAACCTTTCCTTTAACCTGGCTGTTGAAAAACCTTTCCTTTAACCTGGCTGTTGAAAAACCTTTCCTTTAACCTGGCGCTGATTTCTCTCACAATATGGAGCCTATATTCTGTGGTACATTAATCCATTATTCCTCTGCCCTCCACTGGTTGCTGCAAACAGTTTTATTGCATACGTAGCCCAGTTTAATTCACACAGGACATTTTCTAAATTTGATTTAATTTTTAGTTTGTGAATGGATCTTTTACTTGTTTTTAAAAAAAAGAGTGACAGTGTCAAGGAGAGGTGTTCAGTTGGGCGGAAAACCCTTGTTTTCTTAAACAGACTTTAGAGGGGTAACTGATACTCTTTTGGCCCACATCACCCAGCTCCTACAGACTCACCCAAACTAAACAAGAGGTATATTGTGAGCAGCCCCCTCTCATAGTAACATAAGTAAATGCCATGTAATGCATCTGTGGTGTCAACCAGGGCGAGTCTCCATTCTGTGTCTAAGGTAACGAATGACTCTATGCCACAGCTATGAGGGGACATGTGAAACTGGTTAATGCCATGTGACCAGACCAGGCCAACTAGTTAAACCATGTGACACTGTGTCAGCTAACACCACACAAGAAGTCACTGTTTGAAATGGGAAGGGGGGGGGGGGATTGCTAGACCTAGAGCTTTATTTTACAGTCCACTATATGGGTATTTACATGACATGGGGCGGCAGGGTAGCCTAGTGGTTTGAGCCGTTGGACTAGTAACCAGAAGGTTGCGAGTTCAAACCCCCGAGCTGACACTGTTGTTCTGCCCCTGAACAGGCAGTTAACCCACTGTTCCTAGGCTGTCATTGAAAATAAGAATGTGTTCTTAACTGACTTGCCTGGTTAAATAAATAAAGGTAACACACACACATTACATATTATAACTACATAATCATTTGTTTTTTAAAATCATCTTCTCCAGCAGATGACAATCTCATATGAGTGATGTCCTCATCTTATCAAATGATAATAATATATGCCATTTAGCAGACGCTTTTATCCAAAGTGACTTACAGTCATGTGTGCATACATTCTACGTATGGGTGGTCCCGGGAATCGAACCCACTACCCTGGCGTTACAAGCGCCATGCTCTACCAACTGAGCTACAGAAGGACCATGATATCCAGCAGCTTTCCTTGTTATTTTACAAACACAATTTACTTTTAAAATAGAGATAAGAATCCCAGGTGAACAAATCGGTATGTTTCTGGTGAAACTGAAAGGGTGAAACAGGATCCTGCTGCACAACAGTTGGATTATTTATTATTTTATTTAACCATTATTTAACCATTATTTAACCATTATTTAACGAGGCAAGTCAGTTAAGAACACATTCTTATTTACAATGACTGCCTACCAGAAGACAAAATGGCTCTTGCGGGGACGTGGCCTGGGATTCACAATATAATATTCAAATATAGGACAAAACACACATCACGACAAGAGAGACACCACAAGACTACATAAAGAGAGACCTAAGATGACAACATAACATGGCAGCAACACATGAAAACACAGCATGGTATCAACACAACATGACAACAACATGGTAGCAACACATGAAAACACAGCATGGTATCAACACAACATGACAACAACATGGTAGCAACACATGAAAACACAACATGGTATCAACACAACATGACAACAACATGGTAGCAACACATGAAAACACAGCATGGTAGCAACACATGAAAACACAGCATGGTATCAACACAACATGACAACAACATGGTAGCAACACATGAAAACACAGCATGGTATCAACACAACATGACAACAACATGGTATCAACACATGAAAACACAGCATGGTATCAACACAACATGACAACAACATGGTAGCAACACATGAAAACACAGCATGGTAGCAACACAACATGACAACAACATGGTAGCAACACATGAAACCACAACATAACAACATGGTAGCAACACATGAAAACACAGCATGGTATCAACACAACATGACAACAACATGGTAGCAACACATGAAAACACAGCATGGTATCAACACAACATGACAACAACATGGCAGCAACACATGAAAACACAGCATGGTAGCAACACAACATGACAACAACATGGTAGCAACACATGAAAACACAACATGACAACAACATGGTAGCAACACAACATGACAACAACATGGTAGCAACACAACATGACAACAACATGGTAGCAACACATGAAAACACAACATGACAACAACATGGCAGCAACACATGAAAACACAGCATGACAACAACATGGTAGCAACACATGAAAACACAGCATGGTAGCAACACAACATGAAAACACAACATGGTAGCAACACAACATGAAAACAACATGGTAGCAACACATGAAAACACAACATGACAACAACATGGTAGCAACACAACATGACAACAACATGGTATCAACACATGACAACAACATGGTAGCAACACATGAAAACACAACATGACAACAACATGGTAGCAACACATGAAAACACAGCATGGTAGCAACACAAGAAAACACAGCATGGTAGCAACACAACATGACAACAACATGGTAGCAACACATGAAAACACAGCATGGTAGCAACACAACATGACAACAACATGGTAGCAACACATGAAAACACAGCATGGTAGCAACACAACATGACAACAACATGGTAGCAACACATGAAAACACAGCATGGTAGCAACACAACATGACAACAACATGGTAGCAACACATGAAAACACAACATGACAACAACATGGTAGCAACACATGAAAACACAGCATGGTATCAACACAACATGACAACAACATGGCAGCAACACATGAAAACACAGCATGGTAGCAACACAACATGACAACAACATGGTAGCAACACATGAAAACACAACATGGTATCAACACATGACAACAACATGGTAGCAACACATGAAAACACAGCATGGTAGCAACACAACATGACAACAACATGGTAGCAACACATGAAAACACAACATGGTATCAACACATGACAACAACATGGTAGCAACACATGAAAACACAACATGACAACAACATGGTAGCAACACATGAAAACACAACATGACAACAACATGGTAGCAACACATGAAAACACAGCATGGTAGCAACACAACATGAAAACAACATGGTAGCAACACATGAAAACACAACATGACAACAACATGGTAGCAACACAACACGGAAGCAGCACAAAACACAAACGTTATTGGGCACAGACAACAGTACAAAGGGCAAGAAGGTAGAGACAACAATACATCACGCGAAGCAGACACAAGTAAGAGTGACAATGATTGAGTCTTTGAATGAAGAGATGGAGGCATTGTCTTTTTGCTGTGAGATTCCTGTCCACTGTCCTCCTCAGCTGTCCACTGTCCTCCTCAGCTGTCCACTGCCCTCCTCAGCTGTCCACTGTCCTCCTCAGCTGTCCACTGCCCTCCTCAGCTGTCCACTGTCCTCCTCAGCTGTCCACTGTCCTCCTCAGCTGTCCACTGCCCTCCTCAGCTGTCCACTGCCCTCCTCAGCTGTCCACTGTCCTCCTCAGCTGTCCACTGCCCTCCTCTCCACTGTCCTCCTCAGCTGTCCACAGCCCTCCTCAGCTGTCCACTGTCCTCCTCAGCTGTCCACTGTCCTCCTCAGCTGTCCACTGTCCTCCTCAGCTGTCCACTGTCCTCCTCAGCTGTCCACTGTCCTCCTCAGCTGTCCACTGTCCTCCTCAGCTGTCCACTGCCCTCCTCTCCACTGTCCTCCTCAGCTGTCCACTGCCCTCAGCTGTCCACTGTCCTCCTCAGCTGTCCAATGTCCTCCTCTCCACTGTCCTCCTCAGCTGTCCACTGTCCTCCTCAGCTGTCCACTGTCCTCCTCAGCTGTCCACTGTCCTCCTCAGCTGTCCACTGTTCTCCTCAGCTGTCCACTGCCCTCCTCTCCACTGTCCTCCTCAGCTGTCCACTGTCCTCCTCAGCTGTCCACTGTCCTCCTCAGCTGTCCACTGTTCTCCTCAGCTGTCCACTGTCCTCCTCTCCACTGTCCTCCTCAGCTGTCCACTGTCCTCCTCAGCTGTCCACTGTTCTCCTCAGCTGTCCACTGTCCTCCTCAGCTGTCCACTGTCCTCCTCAGCTGTCCACTGTCCTCCTCAGCTGTCCACTGTCCTCCTCAGCTGTCCAATGTCCTCCTCAGCTGTCCACTGTCCTCCTCAGCTGTCCACAGTCCTCCTCAGCTGTCCACTGCCCTCCTCAGCTTAACTGAAGGTCCACAAAACAGAGCCTGAACATAGGTTCACACATACATCCTACATCCACTCCAACAGCCGGGAACATTATTTTATAATAGTCCCTTTCAGAAAGTCAGAAGACCCTTCTTCATATTTGTCCCTTACATGCAGTGTACCATGTTTACATGCAGTGTACCATGTTTACATGCAGTGTACCATGTTTACATGCAGTGTACCATGTTTACACGCAGTTTACATGCAGTGTATCATGTTTACATGCAGTGTACCATGTTTAGATACAGTGTACTATGTTTACATGCAGTGTACCATGTTTACATGCTGTGCACCATGTTTACATGCAGTGTACCATGTTTACATGCAGTTTACATGCAGTGTACCATGTTTACATGCAGTGTACCATGTTTACATGCAGTGTACCATGTTTAGATGCAGTGCACCATGTTTACATGCAGTTTACATGCAGTGTACTATGTTTACATGCAGTGCACCATGTTTACATGCAGTTTACATGCAGTGTACCATGTTTACATGCAGTGTACTATGTTTACATGCAGTTTACATGCAGTGTACCATGTTTACATGCAGTGCACCATGTTTACATGCAGTTTACATGCAGTGTACCATGTTTACATGCAGTGTACCATGTTTACATGCAGTGTACCATGTTTACATGCAGTGTACCATGTTTACATGCAGTTTACATGCAGTTTACATGCAGTGTACCATGTTTACATGCAGTGTACCATGTTTACATGCAGTGTACCATGTTTACATGCAGTGTACCATGTTTACATGCAGTTTACATGCAGTGTACTATGTTTACATGCAGTGTACCATGTTTACATGCAGTGTACCATGTTTACATGCAGTGTACCATGTTTACATGCAGTGCACCATGTTTACATGCAGTGTACCATGTTTACATGCAGTGTACCATGTTTACATGCAGTGCACCATGTTTACATGCAGTTTACATGCAGTGTACCATGTTTACATGCAGTGTACTATGTTTACATGCAGTGCACCATGTTTACATGCAGTGTACCATGTTTACATGCAGTGTACCATGTTTACATGCAGTGCACCATGTTTACATGCAGTGAGTGTGCAAACTCACTCATGTTTCATCGAGTTGAAGTTGAACCATGATCACGACTTACTGGTGTCTGGATTTCCCTTCGTAGCTCCTGTTACACTTCACCCACAGAGGGATCCAAAATTATCCCCTCCAACTAACTGATAGGAGAGAATGAGAGGGGGACAGTTAGCACACAGCGCTCACCTGAAACCAAAGAGGCCTCTTGGAGGCTGGATCTGATTCTTCCCGGCTACTACTTTACCCCACTGACAAAAGGAGAGTAGTAGCCTAGGCTGCAAAATCCACCCTGACAACCAAAACACGCTAAGAGAATGGATACATCTCTTGCTATTTCTTTGTCATTTATTTCCCTGGAGACTGGCTGTTCTTCTAAATGGTTTTAAACCATATTAAACCACGGATGCTATGGCTGATATATGAAGGTGCTGAGGTGTTGGGGCCCCGGAGGAACACAGAGGTGCTATTTCTGTTGAAGTTCATGGCAGGTCAACATCATGTTAAGGGACGTTATGGGACACCCCGACTATGATTTAGGCCTAGTATCCTAGGATAACATAAATCCTTCAATTACATTGCGGACTAAACTCCATGGAGTGGAGTTTAGTCCGCTATGTAATTACATCGCCGAACTAAATTATTCACGTGATATAGACAATTAGACATAGGGCAAATTCTTCCGCTTGTAAACTGCTGAAGCTTTTCCATAATAAACTTTTTCATTGAATTATCCAGGAGTAATTCGTCCGTAGAAGCCCACATTCCCACGCAGACAGCCATTAGTACTCACTACTCACCAACAAGGGAGGGAACAGTCACATGCATTGAGTGAAGTAGTTGAACAGCTACCCTAGTGAGTATTGTAGTAGGGAAGTACTCGTTAGCGCACATTGTCGTCAGCGGTCGGCGCACAAACTCCGCGAGCATCCACTAGTCTCTGTTGCGTACGAGATCCGGAAGACCCGAGGAGGAGAGTTCATCCCGCTACAGTCATCCATGGCTCTGTGCAACGGAGAAACCAAGGTCAGTCAAACAACGGCCTGTGTGCCGCCATGGGAGCAACATAGCCCGTTTCTTGTTCAATGTTTTGGCTGCGGTACATGGGCGCTGGGAGAGTCCCCGGTTAGCTACGGCCTGTGTCGTGTTTTCAGCAAACTTACGGCGTGCGTGCTCCCCCAGCCCGGGATACCTGCCCCCTCGTCTTTTAAACGTATGTTTTTTGGAGTTTAAAAATAAAATAAATATCCAGCGTACAGTGAATGTAACTTTTATGCCACTGTTGCATCTTTCATTGTGTATATATTACTAGCTATAGCCAGCTAGCAGAAGCCGCGTGGAATGTAGCCTAGCTGCTGCCGCACAGCTGGATATGTCGCTATCTGCAGCGTTAGGTATAGTCCCATATATAGTTAACCCACACTAAAAGCAGAATAACTAGCAGTTTCACAATGGTCGTGGACTTTTGCATCATGTTTAACCCTTGTAGTAATAGTTAGAGATTTTGTGTTACGACCAAATGTACATTTGTTGGGTAATTGAAGATGAATAACCGGGTTGACAGCTAACGCTAGATGGCTAACTATGACTTGTTAGTTAGCTGGCGCCCGGTCCCCGGTCTGTCCACCACCAGTTGTGCCAACTGCAACATAGGCCAACCATCGTATTATTTTCATATCCACAAGTACTCCATTTTACTTTCCCAGGAAAACAGGCCCAGTATGACAACTCGGCATCGAAGCGGTTTTATATGAAATGTTTTGGTGTTTTTTATGGTGTCACTTGCGGTGTTTGATACACGAGCCTGTTGTTTTTCATTGACGGAAGCACGTAGTGTCAGAAACCACGTGGGGACCCGCTGCTCTCTTATTTCACAATTTGCTTGAGTGGTGCATTTAATGTTTTGCCCATATCTAATGCCCCAATGTAATGCATGAGAAATGTACAGTTTTGATGACAGGAATATTAAGCTTGTAATAATGATGCTAAGACAATCTCCCTTGGTAACATTGACTGATCACATCAATTTATCAATGGCTGCCTTCATCAATCATGCATAAGGGGCAGGCATATATATATATATATATATATATATATATATTTAACTGCAGAACAACTTGTGTAGATCTATCTAGTGTAAAGTAACGTCAATTGGCTTGTGAATCCTGGATAGAAATATCTATAGAGTCACTAGACATCTAAAAGGGTGGATTAAAGCATCCAAGTTTGGCATCCGTGACTTCACTGTACGGTCTAGCTGGCCCCTACTGGACCTGGTCAGTCCTCTAGCTGGCCCCTACTGGACCTGGTCAGTCCTCTAACTGGCCACTACTGGACCTGGTCAGTCCTCTAGCTGGCCACTACTGGACCTGGTCAGTCCTCTAGCTGGCCACTACTGGACCTGGTCAGTCCTCTAGCTGGCCCCTACTGGACCTGGTCAGTCCTCTAGCTGGCCCCTACTGGACCTGGTCAGTCCTCTAGCTGGCCCCTACTGGACCTGGTCAGTCCTCTAGCTGGCCACTACTGGACCTGGTCAGTCCTCTAGCTGGCCCCTACTGGACCTGGTCAGTCCTCTAGCTGGCCCCTACTGGACCTGGTCAGTCCTCTAGCTGGCCCCTACTGGACCTGGGCAGTCCTCTAGCTGGCCCCTACTGGACCTGGGTAGTCCTCTAGCTGGCCCCTACTGGACCTGGGCAGTCCTCTAGCTGGCCCCTACTGGACCTGGTCAGTCCTCTAACTGGCCCCTACTGGACCTGGTCAGTCCTCTAGCTGGCCCCTACTGGACCTGGGCAGTCCTCTAGCTGGCCACTACTGGACCTGGTCAGTCCTTTAGCTGGCACCTACTGGACCTGGTCAGTCCTCTAGCTGGCCCCTAATAATGCCTCTAGCTGGCCCCTGGTTGGGCCTCTAGCTGGCCCCTGGTCAGTCCTCTAGCTGGCCACTACTGGACCTGGTCAGTCCTCTAACTGGCCCCTGGTAATGCCTCTAGCTGACCCCTGGTTGGGCCTCTAGCTGACCCCTGGTTGGGCCTCTAGCTGGCCCCTGGTTGGGCCTCTAGCTGGCCCCTGGTTGGGCCTCTAGCTGACCCCTGGTTGGGCCTCTAGCTGGCCCCTGGTTGGGCCTCTAGCTGGCCCCTGGTTGGGCCTCTAGCTGGCCCCTGGTTGGGCCTCTAGCTGGCCCCTGGTAATGCCTCTAGCTGACCCCTGGTTGGGCCTCTAGCTGGCCCCCTGGACCTGGTCAGTCCTCTAGCTGGCCCCTGGTCAGTCCCTCTGGCCCCTAGCTGGCCCCTGGTTGGACCTGGTCAGCCTCTAGCTGGCCCCTGGACCTGGTCAGTCCTCTAGCTGGCCCCTGGTAATGCCTCTAGCTGACCCCTGGTTGGGCCTCTAGCTGGCCCCTGGTTGGGCCTCTAGCTGGCCCCTGGTTGGGCCTCTAGCTGGCCCCTGGTTGGGCCTCTAGCTGGCCCCTGGTTGGGCCTCTAGCTGGCCCCTGGTTGGGCCTCTAGCTGACCCCTGGTTGGGCCTCTAGCTGGCCCCTGGTTGGGCCTCTAGCTGGCCCCTGGTTGGGCCTCTAGCTGGCCCCTGGTTGGGCCTCTAGCTGGCCCCTGGTTAGGCCTCTAGCGTCTGTGTGACTCGTGATCCTCATGAGGGACTGAATAAGTGTGTAATTTCTCGTCACGCGTGCCCTCTTCTCAGTACTGAGACTCGCATGTGATTGCATTATGGCCTTAACGAATCTCGTTCCTGTGAGGTTGGTGAAGTGGCGGTCATTCACCATCGCAAATGTTTTGCCTGTCTTTGAACGAGTGCAAAGGTTTTGCAACGCTTTCTTTTGAACACCCCTTGATTCAACCACTGTTGGGGAATTTAGGCTGTTGTATCTTCATTCAAAACATCCCATGCTACCCTTGATGAGTCTATATGGTTGAAGGCTATTCCACACGTAGGCCTGTGTTGTTATCCTGATTGAGTGTTCCTACGTGGTCAGGACAGTGTGTTTTTTTTTTTTTCTTCCCCCAGCTGGACATCAGCAGCGTTGAGCCTCAGAATGGTTCATGTGAGGGGGCGGTGGTCATCCTGGATGCCGGGGCGCAGTACGGCAAGGTGATTGACAGGCGGATCAGAGAGCTGTTTGTCCGCTCAGAGATCCTCCCACTAGAGACGCCAGCCTTCGCCATCAGAGAACAAGGCTTCAGGTGAGACTGACTGACAGCACACTTGCACCTGGGTGGCATTTACAAGTCAACAAACCTGGGCCGAACATTTTGAAACGAATAAGAAAAATGCATATGGTGTGGAAGAGAGAGAACCTGTCAGAACAATAACACCTAGTGTGATCATTTTTAAGATCTCTTTCTGCCCATCGTCTTTGAAGTCTGTGGAGGAACACAGTTGTCAGGACAGCCTGAGAGGGAGCCTGCAATTCTATACAAAAGTAAAACAGTTCTATATAAAGGAACACAGTGGTCAGGACAGCCTGAGAGGGAGCCTGCAGTTCTATACAAAAGTAAAACAGTTCTATATAAAGGAACACAGTGGTCAGGACAGCCTGAGAGGGAGCCTGCAATTCTATACAAAAGTAAAACAGTTCTATATAAAGGAACACAGTGGTCAGGACAGCCTGAGAGGGAGCCTGCAGTTCTATATACAAAAGTAAAACAGTTCTATATAAAGGAACACAGTGGTCAGGATAGCCTGAGAGGGAGCCTGCAGTTCTATACAAAAGGAACACAAGACCAGTGACTAGACTAAGCAGGTCTTTGTAAGTATGTTACATGTTTCTATATATTTTGTCTGACATTGGAGGGATGGTTCTCACAGCATTCTACAGCTTAGGACAGGTCCCCATCTCTCTGCAGAGGAGTGAGACGGAGAGCTTTTTAGGAGACACTATTTTTCCATTACAGTTTGTGAGAAATCATCACTCCGCCCCTACAAAATAGATGTACCCACACAGTTTTAGATTGCTTCAGTTTAAACAGACAACTGTCTGAACTATGGGCAGACTCTTTAACAGTCTCTTGTTTGTGTGTATGTTATTTGTCCTGAAAATCCCATTTTAGCAGAGGTTTTTCTCCAAAGCGACAATTTCATATGGGTGGTCCCGGGAATCGAACCCACCACCCTGCCGTTGCAAGCACCATGCTCTACCAACTGAGCCATACAGAAATATATATATTTTTTGTCTTTGAATATTTCTCCTCCCTCGTTCTTCACTCTTTACTCCTCCCCCTTTTTCTCTCCAGAGCCATCATCATCTCTGGCGGTCCGAACTCTGTGTACGCTGAGGATGCCCCCTGGTTTGACCCTGCTATATTCACCATTGGAAAGCCTGTCCTGGGTATCTGCTATGGAATGCAGGTAGGAGGGCCCTGAGAAATACACACACGGGGCCTTTGGAAAGTGTTGAGACCCATTTGACTTTTTCCACATTGTTAGGTTACAGGCTTATTCTAAATATTTGTTTCTGTCCTCAATCTACCCAAAATACCTCAATTACAGCAAAAACATTATTATTTGTATTTTTTTTAAAAATGTTTGCTAATTTATTTCAAATAAAAAAAAATGGAAATATTAAATGTACATAAGTATTCAGACCCTTTACTCAGTACTGTGTTGAAGCACCTTTGGCAACGATTACAGCATCAAGTCTTCTTGGGTTTGACGCTACAAGCTACACCTGTATTTGGGGAGTTTCTCCCATTCTTCTCTGTAGATCCTCTCAAGCTCTGTCAGGTTGGATGGGGAGTGTCGCTGCACAGCTATTTTCAGGTCTCTCCAGAGATATTCAATCAGGGTCAAGTCCGGGCTCTGGCTGGGCCACTCAAGAACATTCAGAGACTTGTTCCGAAGCCACTCCTGTGTTGTCTTGGCTGTGTGCTTAGGGTCGTTGTCCTGTTGGCAGGTGAACCTTCACCCCAGTCGGAGGTCCTGAGAGCAGGATTTCATCAAGGATCTCTCTGTACTTTGCTCTGTTCATCTTTCCCTCAATCCTGACTAGTCTCCCAATCCCTGCTGCTGAAAAACATCCCCACAGCATGATGCTGCCACCACCATGCTTCACCGTAGGGATGGTGCCAGGTTTCCTCCAGACGTGACGCTTGGCATTCAGGCCAAATAGTTTAATTTTGGTTTCATCAGACCAGGGAATCTTATTTCTCATGGTCAGAGTTTTTAGGGGCCTTTTAGTCCTCCAAGCTGGGTGTCATGTGCCTTTTAGGAGTGGCTTCCGTCTGGCCACTCTACCATAAAGGTCTGATTAGTGGAGTGCTGCTGAGATGGTTGTCCTTCTGGAAGGTTCTCCCATCTCCACAGAGGACCTCTGGAGCTCTGTCAGAGTGACCATCGGAGTCTTGGTCACCTCCCTGACCAAGGCCCTTTTCCCCCAAATGCTCAGTTTGGCCGGGCGGCCAGATATAGGAAGAGTCTTGGTGGTTCCAAACTTTTTCCATTTAAGAATGATGGAGGCCACTGTGTTCTTGGGAATCTTCAATCCTGCAGACATTTTTTGGTGCCCTTCCCCAGATCCGTGCCTCGACACAATCCCTTCTCTGAGCTTTACGGACAATCCCCCATGGCCTGGTTTTTGCTCTGGCATGCACTGTCAACTGTTGGACCTTTTATAAACAGCTGTGTGCCTTTCCAAATCATGTCCAATCAATTTAATTTACCACAGGTGTACGCCAATCAAGTTGTAGAAAAATCTCAAGGATGATCAATAGAAACAGGATGCACCTGTGCTAAATGTCGAGTCTCATAGCAAAGGATCTGAATACTTATGTAAATAAGGTATTTTTGTTTATAATTGTTAATAAATTAGCAACAAATCTTTAACCTGTTTTTGTTTTGTCATAATGGGGTATTGTGTGTAGATTGATCTTTGTCATAATGGGTTATTGGGCGTAGATTGATCTTTGTCATAATGGGTTATTGTGTGTAGATTGATCTTTGTCATAATGGGTTATTGTGTGTAGATTGATATTTGTCATGGGGTATTGGGTGTAGATTGATCTTTGTCATTATGGGTTATTGTGTGTAGATTGATCTTTGTCATAATGGGGTATTGGGTGTAGATTGATCTTTGTCATGGGGTATTGGGTGTAGATTGATCTTTGTCATAATGGGTTATTGTGTGTAGGTTGATCTTTGTCATAATGGGTTATTGTGTGTAGTTTGATCTTTGTCATAATGGGTTATTGGGCGTAGATTGATCTTTGTCATAATGGGGTATTGGGTGTAGATTGATCTTTGTCATAATGGGGTATTGGGTGTAGATTGATCTTTGTCATTATGGGTTATTGTGTGTAGATTGATCTTTGTCATAATGGGGTATTGGGTGTAGATTGATCTTTGTCATAATGGGGTATTGGGTGTAGATTGATCTTTGTCATAATGGGGTATTGGGTGTAGATTGATCTTTGTCATTATGGGTTATTGTGTGTAGATTGATCTTTGTCATTATGGGTTATTGTGTGTAGATTGATCTTTGTCATAATGGGGTATTGGGTGTAGATTGATCTTTGTCATTATGGGTTATTGTGTGTAGATTGATCTTTGTCATGGGGTATTGTGTGTAGATTGATCTTTGTCATGGGGTATTGGGTGTAGATTGATCTTTGTCATTATGGGTTATTGTGTGTAGATTGATCTTTGTCATTATGGGGTATTGTGTGTAGATTGATCTTTGTCATTATGGGTTATTGTGTGTAGATTGATCTTTGTCATAATGGGGTATTGGGTGTAGATTGATCTTTGTCATTATGGGTTATTGTGTGTAGATTGATCTTTGTCATTATGGGGTATTGGGTGTAGATTGATCTTTGTCATTATGGGTTATTGTGTGTAGATTGATCTTTGTCATTATGGGTTATTGTGTGTAGATTGATCTTTGTCATTATGGGGTATTGGGTGTAGATTGATCTTTGTCATTATGGGTTATTGTGTGTAGATTGATCTTTGTCATTATGGGGTATTGGGTGTAGATTGATCTTTGTCATTATGGGTTATTGTGTGTAGATTGATCTTTGTCATAATGGGGTATTGTGTGTAGATTGATCTTTGTCATTATGGGGTATTGGGTGTAGATCTGTCATAATGGGTTATTGTGTGTAGATTGATCTTTGTCATGGGGTATTGTGTGTAGATTGATCTTTGTCATAATGGGGTATTGGGTGTAGATCTGTCATAATGGGTTATTGTGTGTAGATTGATCTTTGTCATTATGGGTTATTGTGTGTAGATTGATCTTTGTCATTATGGGTTATTGTGTGTAGATTGATCTTTGTCATAATGGGTTATTGTGTGTAGATTGATCTTTGTCATTATGGGTTATTGTGTGTAGATTGATCTTTGTCATGGGGTATTGTGTGTAGATTGATCTTTGTCATAATGGGGTATTGGGTGTAGATTGATCTTTGTCATAATGGGTTATTGTGTGTAGTTGATCTTTGTCATAATGGGGTATTGGGTGTAGATTGATCTTTGTCATAATGGGTTATTGTGTGTAGTTGATCTTTGTCATTATGGGGTATTGGGTGTAGATTGATCTTTGTCATAATGGGTTATTGTGTGTAGTTGATCTTTGTCATTATGGGGTATTGGGCGTAGATTGATCTTTGTCATTATGGGGTATTGGGCGTAGATTGATCTTTGTCATTATGGGGTATTGGGCGTAGATTGATCTTTGTCATTATGGGGTATTGGGCGTAGATTGATCTTTGTCATAATGGGGTATTGGGTGTAGTTGATCTTTGTCATTATGGGGTATTGGGTGTAGATTGATCTTTGTCATTATGGGGTATTGGGTGTAGATCTGTCATAATGGGTTATTGTGTGGAGATTGATCTTTGTCATAATGGGGTATTGTGTGTAGATTGATCTGTCATAATGGGTTATTGTGTGTAGATTGATCTTTGTCATAATGGGTTATTGTGTGTAGTTGATCTTTGTCATTATGGGGTATTGGGTGTAGATTGATCTTTGTCATTATGGGGTATTGGGTAGATAGATCTTTGTCATAATGGGTTATTGTGTAGTTGATCTTTGTCATAATTATTGTGTGGGATCTGTCATAATGGGGGTGTAGATTGATCTGTCATAATGGGTTATTGTGTGTAGATTGATCTGTCATAATGGGTTATTGTGTGTAGATTGATGATTACTTTATTTTATTCAATCCAATAAGGCAACAAAATGTAGAAAAAGTAATGGGGTCTGTATACTTTCCCGAAGGCACTGTACATGAAACCCTAGCCCAAAAATCCCTTAGCATAAAACTCAGGGTTCATGATTTCACCACCTACAGTCAATAACGGTTTGTCTAGACAGATCAATTGATAAAATATAAGACCCACTAAGAATCACTTTCTTATGATCACATACAAATTGAAATGACATCTTTCAATCAATCAATAAAAAAGAAAATGCAGATTTGAAGAGTCTAATGATCAATTGTCCTCTCCCCAGATGATGAATAAGGTTTTTGGAGGAACAGTACACAGGAAGAGTGTGAGAGAGGATGGGGTGTTCAACATCGGACTGGACAACACCTGCTCTCTCTTCAGGTGGGTTAAGAAGAACTAAAGATTCTTTTAGAGTAGGCAGCTGGAAAAGAGTTTCACCAGAACCACTCTGAGTCGAGAGGTGACAGGGTAGGCTATTTCAACAACAAGTGTTTTTTTTTTTTCCTCCCTCCATTGGTTTGGCCCAGAGCCATGTGTTTGACGCCAACTGGACCAAAAATTCCAACAGTCACATCGTTTCCCTGGCCGTCACACAAACACTCCAAAATAAGAAAACCACAGTCCTCCCTCTCTCAGACATTACACACAGTTGGACACAAAGCACATTGAGTTCCAAAGTGCTTCTTAACAGCTTCTACCCCCAAAGCTATAAGACTCCTGAACAGCTAATCAAATGGCCACCTGATCCTTTAGCATTGACCCCCTGTTCAGGCAACTCTCTGTTTATTATCTATGCTTAGTCACTTTACCTCTACCTACATGTTTGTTTGACTATCATTAACCCTGTACCGTAACACCCTGTATATAGCCTCCACATTAACCCTGTACCGTAACACCCTGTATATAGCCTCCACATTAACCCTGTACCGTAACACCCTGTATATAGCCTCCACATTAACCCTGTACCGTAACACCCTGTATATAGCCTCCACATTAACCCTGTACCGTAACACCCTGTATATAGCCTCCACATTAACCCTGTACCGTAACACCCTGTATATAGCCTCCACATTAACCCTGTACCGTAACACCCTGTATATAGCCTCCACATTAACCCTGTACCGTAACACCCTGTATATAGCCTCCACATTAACCCTGTACCGTAACACCCTGTATATAGCCTCCACATTAACCCTGTACCGTAACACCCTGTATATAGCCTCCACATTAACCCTGTACCGGTACACCCTGTATATAGCCTCCACATTAACCCTGTACCGTAACACCCTGTATATAGCCTCCACATTAACCCTGTACCGTAACACCCTGTATATAGCCTCCACATTAACCCTGTACCGTAACACCCTGTATATAGCCTCCACATTAACCCTGTACCGTAACACCCTGTATATAGCCTCCACATTAACCCTGTACCGTAATACCCTGTATATAGCCTCCACATTAACCCTGTACCGTAACACCCTGTATATAGCCTCCACATTAACCCTGTACCGTAACACCCTGTATATAGCCTCCACATTAACCCTGTACCGTAACACCCTGTATATAGCCTCCACATTGACTCTGTACCGTAACACCCTGTATATAGCCTCCACATTAACCCTGTACCGTAACACCCTGTATATAGCCTCCACATTAACCCTGTACCGTAACACCCTGTATATAGCCTCCACATTAACCCTGTACCGTAACACCCTGTATATAGCCTCCACATTAACCCTGTACCGTAACACCCTGTATATAGCCTCCACATTAACCCTGTACCGGAACACCCTGTATATAGCCTCCACATTAACCCTGTACCGTAACACCCTGTATATAGCCTCCACATTAACCCTGTACCGTAACACCCTGTATATAGCCTCCACATTGACTCTGTACCGTAACACCCTGTATATAGCCTCCACATTGACTCTGTACCGTAACACCCTGTATATAGCCTCCACATTGACCTCTGTACCGTAACACCCTGTATATAGCCTCCACATTAACCCTGTACCGTAACACCCTGTATATAGCCTCCACATTAACCCTGTACCGTAATACCCTGTATATAGCCTCCACATTAACCCTGTACCGTAATACCCTGTATATAGCCTCCACATTAACCCTGTACCGTAATACCCTGTATATAGCCTCCACATTAACCCTGTACCGTAACACCCTGTATATAGCCTCCACATTAACCCTGTACCGTAACACCCTGTATATAGCCTCCACATTGACCCTGTACCGTAACACCCTGTATATAGCCTCCACATTAACCCTGTACCGTAACACCCTGTATATAGCCTCCACATTAACCCTGTACCGTAACACCCTGTATATAGCCTCCACATTAACCCTGTACCGTAACACCCTGTATATAGCCTCCACATTAACCCTGTACCGTAACACCCTGTATATAGCCTCCACATTAACCCTGTACCGTAACACCCTGTATATAGCCTCCACATTAACCCTGTACCGTAACACCCTGTATATAGCCTCCACATTAACCCTGTACCGTAACACCCTGTATATAGCCTCCACATTGACTCTGTACCGTAACACCCTGTATATAGCCTCCACATTGACTCTGTACCATAACACCCTGTATATAGCCTCCACATTGACCCTGTACCGTAACACCCTGTATATAGCCTCCACATTAACCCTGTACCGTAACACCCTGTATATAGCCTCCACATTAACCCTGTACCCCCTGTATATAGCCTCCACATTAACCCTGTACCCCCTGTATATAGCCTCCACATTAACCCTGTACCGGTACCCCCTGTATATAGCCTCCACATTAACCCTGTACCCCCTGTATATAGCCTCCACATTAACCCTGTACCGTAACACCCTGTATATAGCCTCCACATTAACCCTGTACCGTAACACCCTGTATATAGCCTCCACATTAACCCTGTACCCCCTGTATATAGCCTCCACATTAACCCTGTACCGTAACACCCTGTATATAGCCTCCACATTAACCCTGTACCGTAACACCCTGTATATAGCCTCCACATTAACCCTGTACCGTAACACCCTGTATATAGCCTCCACATTAACCCTGTACCGTAACACCCTGTATATAGCCTCCACATTAACCCTGTACCGTAACACCCTGTATATAGCCTCCACATTAACCCTGTACCGGTACCCCCTGTATATAGCCTCCACATTAACCCTGTACCGTAATACCCTGTATATAGCCTCCACATTAACCCTGTACCGGTACCCCCTGTATATAGCCTCCACATTAACCCTGTACCGTAACACCCTGTATATAGCCTCCACATTAACCCTGTACCGTAACACCCTGTATATAGCCTCCACATTAACCCTGTACCGGTACCCCCTGTATATAGCCTCCACATTAACCCTGTACCGTAACACCCTGTATATAGCCTCCACATTAACCCTGTACCGTAACACCCTGTATATAGCCTCCACATTAACTCCTGTACCGTAACCCCTGTATATAGCCTCCACATTAACCCTGTACCGTAACACCCCTGTATATAGCCTCCACATTAACCCTGTACCGTAACACCCTGTATATAGCCTCCACATTAACCCTGTACCGTAACACCCTGTATATAGCCTCCACATTAACCCTGTACCGTAACACCCTGTATATAGCCTCCACATTAACCCTGTACCGTAACACCCTGTATATAGCCTCCACATTAACCTGTACCGTAACACCCTGTATATAGCCTCCACATTAACCCTGTACCGTAACACCCTGTATATAGCCTCCACATTAACCCTGTACCGGTACCCCCTGTATATAGCCTCCACATTAACCCTGTACCGTAACACCCTGTATATAGCCTCCACATTAACCCTGTACCGGTACCCCTGTATATAGCCTCCACATTAACCCTGTACCGTAACACCCTGTATATAGCCTCCACATTAACCCTGTACCGTAACACCCTGTATATAGCCTCCACATTAACCCTGTACCGTAACACCCTGTATATAGCCTCCACATTAACCCTGTACCGGTACCCCCTGTATATAGCCTCCACATTAACCCTGTACCGTTACACCCTGTATATAGCCTCCACATTGACTCTGTACCATAACACCCTGTATATAGCCTCCACATTGACTCTGTACCATAACACCCTGTATATAGCCTCCACATTGACTCTGTACCGTAAACACCCTGTATATAGCCTCCACATTAACCCTGTACCGTAACACCCTGTATATAGCCTCCACATTAACCCTGTACTGTAACACCCTGTATATAGCCTCCACATTAACCCTGTACCCCCTGTATATAGCCTCCACATTAACCCTGTACCGTAACACCCTGTATATAGCCTCCACATTAACCCTGTACCCCCTGTATATCGCCTCCACATTAACCCTGTACCGTAACACCCTGTATATAGCCTCCACATTAACCCTGTACCGCACCCTGTATATAGCCTCCACATTAACCCTGTACCGCAACCCTGTATATAGCCTCCACATTAACCCTGTACCGTAACACCCTGTATATAGCCTCCACATTGACTCTGTACCGTAACACCCTGTATATAGCCTCCACATTAACCCTGTACCGTAACACCCTGTATATAGCCTCCACATTAACCCTGTACCGTAACACCCTGTATATAGCCTCCACATTAACTCCTGTACCGCAAATACCCTGTATATAGCCTCCACATTAACCCTGTACCGTACCCTGTATATAGCCTCCACATTAACTCCTGTACCGTAACACCTGTATATAGCCTCCACATTAACCCTGTCCCGTAACACCCTGTATATAGCCTCCACATTAACCCTGTACCGTAACACCCTGTATATAGCTCCACATTAACCCTGTACCGTAACACCCTGTATATAGCCTCCACATTAAACCCTGTCCCGCAACACCCTGTATATAGCCTCCACATTAACTCCTGTACCGTAACACCCTGTATATAGCCTCCACATTAACCCTGTACCGTAACACCCTGTATATAGCCTCCACATTAACCCTGTACCGGTACCCCTGTATATAGCCTCCACATTAACCCTGTACCGTAACACCCTGTATATAGCCTCCACATTAACTCCTGTACCGTAACACCCTGTATATAGCCTCCACATTAACCCTGTACCGTAACACCCTGTATATAGCCTCCACATTAACCCTGTACCGGTACCCCTGTATATAGCCTCCACATTAACCCTGTACCGTAAACACCCTGTATATAGCCTCCACATTAACCCTGTACCGTAACACCCTGTATATAGCCTCCACATTAACCCTGTACCGTAACACCCTGTATATAGCCTCCACATTAACCCTGTACCAACACCCTGTATATAGCCTCCACATTAACCCTGTACCGTAACACCCTGTATATAGCCTCCACATTAACCCTGTACCGGCAAACCCTGTATATAGCCTCCACATTAACCTGTACCGTAACACCCTATATAGCCTCCACATTAACTCCTGTACCGTAACACCCTGTATATAGCCTCCACATTAACCCTGTACCGTAACACCCTGTATATAGCCTCCACATTAACCCTGTACCGTACCCCCTGTATATAGCCTCCACATTAACCCTGTACCGTAACACCCTGTATATAGCCTCCACATTAACCCTGTACCGTAAACACCCTGTATATAGCCTCCACATTAACCCTGTACCGTAACACCCTGTATATAGCCTCCACATTAACCCTGTACCGTAATACCCCTGTATATAGCCTCCACATTAACCCTGTACCGTAACACCCTGTATATAGCCTCCACATTGACCCTGTACCGTAACACCCTGTATATAGCCTCCACATTAACCCTGTACCGTAACACCCTGTATATAGCTCCACATTAACCTGTACGCAACCCTGTATATAGCCTCCACATTAACCCTGTACCGTAATACCCCTGTATAGCCTCCACATTAACCCTGTACCGTAACACCCTGTATATAGCCTCCACATTAACCCTGTACCGTAACACCCTGTATATAGCCTCCACATTAACCTGTACCGCAACACCCTGTATATAGCCTCCACATTAACCCTGTACCGTAACACCCTGTATATAGCCTCCACATTAACCTCTGTACCGGCAAACCCTGTATATAGCCTCCACATTGACCCTGTACCGTAACACCCTGTATATAGCCTCCACATTAACCCTGTACCGTAACACCCTGTATATAGCCTCCACATTAACCCTGTACCGCAACACCCTGTATATAGCCTCCACATTGACCCTGTACCGTAACACCCTGTATATAGCCTCCACATTGACTCTGTACCGTAACACCCTGTATATAGCCTCCACATTGACTCCTGTACCGTAACACCCTGTATATAGCCTCCACATTGACTCTGTACCGTAACACCCTGTATATAGCTCCACATTAACCCTGTACCGTAACACCCCTGTATATAGCCTCCACATTAACCCTGTACCGTAACACCCTGTATATAGCCTCCACATTAACTCCTGTACCGTAACACCCTGTATATAGCCTCCACATTAACCTCTGTACCGTAACACCCTGTATATAGCCTCCACATTAACCCTGTACCGTAAACACCCTGTATATAGCCTCCACATTAACCCTGTACCGTAAAACACCCTGTATATAGCCTCCACATTAACCCTGTACCGTAACACCCTGTATATAGCCTCCACATTGACTCTGTACCGTAACACCCTGTATATAGCCTCCACATTGACCCTGTACCGCAAACACCCTGTATATAGCCTCCACATTGACTCTGTACCGTAACACCCTGTATATAGCCTCCACATTAACCCTGTACCGCAACACCCTGTATATAGCCTCCACATTAACCCTGTACCGTAACACCCTGTATATAGCCTCCACATTAACCCTGTACCGTAACACCCTGTATATAGCCTCCACATTAACTCCTGTACCGTAACACCCTGTATATAGCCTCCACATTAACCTGTACCGTAACACCCTGTATATAGCCTCCACATTGACCTGTACCGTAACACCCTGTATATAGCTCCACATTAACCTGTACCGTAACACCCTGTATATAGCCTCCACATTAACTCCTGTACCGTAACACCCTGTATATAGCCTCCACATTGACTCTGTACCGTAACACCCTCTATATAGCCTCCACATTGACCCTGTACCGTAACACCCTCTATATAGCCTCCACATTAACCCTGTACCGCAAACACCCTGTATATAGCCTCCACATTAACTCCTGTACCGTACCCTCGTATATAGCTCCACATTGACCCTGTACCGTACCCTGTATATAGCCTCCACATTGACTCTGTACCGTAACACCCTGTATATAGCCTCCACATTGACTCTGTACCGTAACACCCTGTATATAGCCTCCACATTAACCCTGTACCGTACCCCTGTATATAGCCTCCACATTGACCCTGTACCGTAACACCCTGTATATAGCCTCCACATTAACCCTGTACCGCAACACCCTGTATATAGCCTCCACATTAACCCTGTACCGTAACACCCTGTATATAGCTCCACATTAACCTGTACCGTAACACCCTGTATATAGCCTCCACATTAACCCTGTACCGGTACCCTGTATATAGCCTCCACATTGACTCTGTACCGCAACACCCTGTATATAGCCTCCACATTGACCCTGTACCGCAACACCCTGTATATAGCCTCCACATTGACTCTGTACCGTAACACCCTGTATATAGCCTCCACATTAACTCCTGTACCGGTACCCCTGTATATAGCCTCCACATTGACTCTGTACCGTAACACCTTGTATATAGCCTCCACATTAACTCCTGTACCGTAATACCCTGTATATAGCTCTCCACATTAACTCCTGTACCGTAACACCCTGTATATAGCTCCACATTGACTCCTGTACCGTAATACCCTGTATATAGCCTCCACATTGACCCTGTACCGTAACACCCCTGTATATAGCCTCCACATTAACCTGTACCGCAACACCCTGTATATAGCCTCCACATTGACCCTGTACCGTAACACCCTGTATATAGCCTCCACATTGACCCTGTACCGTAACACCCTGTATATAGCCTCCACATTAACCCTGTACCGTAACACCCTGTATATAGCCTCCACATTGACTCTGTACCGCAACAACCCTGTATATAGCCTCCACATTGACTCCTGTACCGTAACACCCTGTATATAGCCTCCACATTAACTCCTGTACCGTAACACCCTGTATATAGCCTCCACATTAACCCTGTACCGTAACACCCTGTATATAGCCTCCACATTAACCCTGTACCGTAACACCCTGTATATAGCCTCCACATTGACTCTGTACCGTAACACCCTGTATATAGCCTCCACATTAACTCCCTGTACCGTAACACCCTGTATATAGCCTCCACATTAACTCCTGTACCGTACCCTGTATATAGCCTCCACATTAACCCTGTACCGTAACACCCTGTATATAGCCTCCACATTAACCCTGTACCGTAACACCCTGTATATAGCCTCCACATTAACCCTGTACCGTAATACCCTGTATATAGCCTCCACATTAACCCTGTACCGTAACACCCTGTATATAGCCTCCACATTAACCCTGTAAACCCTGTATATAGCCTCCACATTAACCCTGTACCGTAACACCCTGTATATAGCCTCCACATTAACCCTGTACCGTACCCTGTATATAGCCTCCACATTAACTCTGTACCGTAACACCTGTATATAGCCTCCACATTGACTCCTGTACCGTAAATACCCTGTATATAGCCTCCACATTAACTCCTGTACCGTAATACCCTGTATATAGCCTCCACATTAACCCTGTACCGTAACACCCTGTATATAGCCTCCACATTAACCCTGTACCGTAACACCCTGTATATAGCCTCCACATTAACTCTGTACCGTAACACCCTGTATATAGCTCCACATTGACTCTGTACCGCAACACCCTGTATATAGCCTCCACATTAACTCTGTACCGTAACACCCTGTATATAGCCTCCACATTGAACCCTGTACCGTAACACCCTGTATATAGCCTCCACATTGACCCTGTACCGTAACACCCTGTATATAGCCTCCACATTGACTCTGTACCGCAAACACCCTGTATATAGCCTCCACATTAACTCCTGTACCGCAACACCCTGTATATAGCCTCCACATTGACCCTGTACCGTAACACCCTGTATATAGCCTCCACATTGACCCTGTACCGTAACACCCTGTATATAGCCTCCACATTAACCCTGTACCGTACCCTGTATATAGCTCCACATTAACTCTGTACCGTAACACCCTGTATATAGCCTCCACATTAACCCTGTACCGTAATACCCTGTATATAGCCTCCACATTGACTCTGTACCGTAACACCCTGTATATAGCCTCCACATTAACCCTGTACCGTACCCTGTATATAGCCTCCACATTAACTCCTGTACCGTAACACCCTGTATATAGCCTCCACATTAACCTGTACCGTAACACCCTGTATATAGCTCTCCACATTGACTCTGTACCGTAACACCCTGTATATAGCCTCCACATTAACCCTGTACCCCTGTATATAGCCTCCACAACTCTGTACCGTAACACCCTGTATATAGCCTCCACATTGACCCTGTACCGTAACACCCTGTATATAGCCTCCACATTAACTCTGTACCGTAACACCTGTATATAGCCTCCACATTGACTCTGTACCGTAACACCCTGTATATAGCCTCCACATTAACCCTGTACCGTAACACCCTGTATATAGCCTCCACATTGACCCTGTACCGTAACACCCTGTATATAGCCTCCACATTGACTCCTGTACCGTAACACCCTGTATATAGCCTCCACATTAACCCTGTACCGTAAACACCCTGTATATAGCCTCCACATTGACTCTGTACCGTAACACCCTGTATATAGCCTCCACATTAACCCTGTACCGTAACACCCTGTATATAGCCTCCACATTAACTCCTGTACCGTAACACCCTGTATATAGCCTCCACATTGACTCTGTACCGTAAATACCCTGTATATAGCCTCCACATTGACCCTGTACCGTAACACCCTGTATATAGCCTCCACATTAACTCCTGTACCGTAACACCCTGTATATAGCCTCCACATTGACCCTGTACCGTAACACCCTGTATATAGCCTCCACATTAACCCTGTACCGTAACACCCTGTATATAGCCTCCACATTGACTCTGTACCGTAAACACCCTGTATATAGCCTCCACATTAACTCCTGTACCGTAACACCCTGTATATAGCCTCCACATTGACTCTGTACCGTAACACCCTGTATATAGCCTCCACATTAACCCTGTACCGTAACACCCTGTATATAGCTCCACATTAACCCTGTACCGTAACACCCTGTATATAGCCTCCACATTAACCCTGTACCGTAACACCCTGTATATAGCCTCCACATTAACTCTGTACCGTAACACCCTGTATATAGCCTCCACATTAACTCCTGTACCGTAACACCCTGTATATAGCCTCCACATTGACCCTGTACCGTAACACCCTGTATATAGCCTCCACATTAACCCTGTACCGTAACACCCTGTATATAGCCTCCACATTAACCCTGTACCGTAACACCCTGTATATAGCCTCCACATTGACTCTGTACCGTAACACCTGTATATAGCTCTCCACATTAACTCCTGTACCGTAACACCCTGTATATAGCCTCCACATTAACTCTGTACCGTAACACCCTGTATATAGCCTCCACATTAACCCTGTACCGTAACACCCTGTATATAGCTCTCCACATTAACCCTGTACCGTACCCTGTATATAGCCTCCACATTGACTCCTGTACCGTAACACCCTGTATATAGCCTCCACATTAACCCTGTACCGTAACACCCTGTATATAGCCTCCACATTAACCCTGTACCGCAATACCCTGTATATAGCCTCCACATTAACCCTGTACCGTACCCTGTATATAGCCTCCACATTAACCCTGTACCGCAACCCCTGTATATAGCCTCCACATTGACCCTGTACCGTAACACCCTGTATATAGCCTCCACATTAACTCTGTACCGTAACCCCTGTATATAGCCTCCACATTAACTCTGTACCGTACCCCTGTATATAGCCTCCACATTAACCCTGTACCGTAACACCCTGTATATAGCTCCACATTAACCCTGTACCGGTACCCCTGTATATAGCCTCCACATTGACTCTGTACCGTAACCCCTTGTATATAGCCTCCACATTAACCCTGTACCGTAACCCCTGTATATAGCCTCCACATTGACTCTGTACCGCAACACCCTTGTATATAGCCTCCACATTAACCCTGTACCGCAACCCTGTATATAGCCTCCACATTAACCCTGTACCGTAACACCCTGTATATAGCCTCCACATTAACCCTGTACCGTAATACCCTGTATATAGCCTCCACATTGACCCTGTACCGTAAACACCCTGTATATAGCCTCCACATTAACTCCTGTACCGGTAAATACCCTGTATATAGCCTCCACATTAACCCTGTACCGCAATACCCTGTATATAGCCTCCACATTGACTCCTGTACCGCAACACCCTGTATATAGCCTCCACATTAACTCTGTACCGTAACCCTGTATATAGCCTCCACATTAACCCTGTACCGTAACACCCTGTATATAGCCTCCACATTGACCTGTACCGTAACACCCTGTATATAGCCTCCACATTAACCCTGTACCGTAACAACACCCTGTATATAGCCTCCACATTAACCTGTACTGTAACACCCTGTATATAGCCTCCACATTAACCCTGTACCGTAACACCCTGTATATAGCCTCCACATTAACCCTGTACCGTAACACCCCTGTATATAGCCTCCACATTAACCCTGTACCGTAACACCCTGTATATAGCCTCCACATTAACCCTGTACCGTAACACCCTGTATATAGCCTCCACATTAACCCTGTACCGTAAACACCCTGTATATAGCCTCCACATTAACCCTGTACCGTAACACCCTGTATATAGCCTCCACATTAACCCTGTACCGTAACACCCTGTATATAGCCTCCACATTAACCTGTACCGTAACACCCTGTATATAGCCTCCACATTAACCCTGTACCGTAACACCCTGTATATAGCCTCCACATTAACCCTGTACCGCAACACCCTGTATATAGCCTCCACATTAACCCTGTACCGCAACACCCTGTATATAGCTCCACATTAACCCTGTACCGCAACACCCTGTATATAGCCTCCACATTGACTCTGTACCGTAACACCCTGTATATAGCCTCCACATTAACCCTGTACCGTAACACCCTGTATATAGCCTCCACATTAACCCTGTACCGTAACCCCTGTATATAGCCTCCACATTGACCCTGTACCGTAACACCCTGTATATAGCTCCACATTGACCCTGTACCGTAACACCCTGTATATAGCCTCCACATTAACCCTGTACCGTAATACCCTGTATATAGCCTCCACATTAACCCTGTACCGTAACCCCTGTATATAGCTCTACATTAACCCTGTACCGTAACACCCTGTATATAGCCTCCACATTGACTCTGTACCGTAACACCCTGTATATAGCCTCCACATTAACCCTGTACCGTAACACCCTGTATATAGCCTCCACATTGACTCTGTACCGTAACACCCTGTATATAGCCTCCACATTAACCCTGTACCGTAACACCCTGTATATAGCCTCCACATTGACCCTGTACCGTAACACCCTGTATATAGCCTCCACATTAACCCTGTACCGTAAATAACCCTGTATATAGCCTCCACATTGACCCTGTACCGTAACCCCTGTATATAGCCTCCACATTGACTCCTGTACCGTAACACCCTGTATATAGCCTCCACATTGACCCTGTACCGGTACCCCTGTATATAGCCTCCACATTAACCTGTACCGTAACACCCTGTATATAGCCTCCACATTGACTCTGTACCGTAACACCCTGTATATATCCTCCACATTGACTCTGTACCGTAACACCCTGTATATATCCTCCACATTGACCCTGTACCGTAACACCCTGTATATAGCCTCCACATTGACCCTGTACCGTAACACCCTGTATATAGCCTCCACATTGACCCTGTACCGTAACACCCTGTATATAGCCTCCACATTGACCCTGTACCGTAACACCCTGTATATAGCCTCCACATTGACTCTGTACCGTAACACCCTGTATATATCCTCCACATTGACCCTGTACCGTAACACCCTGTATATAGCCTCCACATTAACTCTGTACCGTAACCCCTGTATATAGCCTCCACATTAACCCTGTACCGTAACCCCTGTATATAGCTCCACATTGACCCTGTACCGTAAACCCCTGTATATAGCCTCCACATTGACCCTGTACCGTAACCCCTGTATATAGCCTCCACATTAACCCTGTACCGGTGCCCCCTGTATATAGCCTCCACATTAACCCTGTACCGTACCCCTGTATATAGCCTCCACATTAACTCTGTACCGGTGCCCCTGTATATAGCCTCCACATTAACCCTGTACCGGTGCCCCCTGTATATAGCCTCCACATTGACTCTGTACCGGTACCCCTGTATATAGCCTCCACATTGACCCTGTACCGTAACACCCTGTATATAGCCTCCACATTGACTCTGTACCGTAACACCCTTGTATATAGCCTCCACATTAACCCTGTACCGGTAACCCCTGTATATAGCCTCCACATTAACCCTGTACCGTAACACCCTGTATATAGCCTCCACATTGACCTGTACCGTAACACCCTGTATATAGCCTCCACATTGACCCTGTACCGTAACACCCTGTATATAGCCTCCACATTAACCCTGTACCGGTAACACCCTGTATATAGCCTCCACATTAACTCTGTACCGTAACACCCTGTATATAGCCTCCACATTAACCCTGTACCGCAACCCCCTGTATATAGCCTCCACATTAACCCTGTACCGTAACCCCTGTATATAGCCTCCACATTAACTCCTGTACCGTAACACCCTGTATATAGCCTCCACATTGACCTGTACCGTAACACCCTGTATATAGCCTCCACATTGACCCTGTACCGTAACACCCTGTATATAGCCTCCACATTAACCCTGTACCGTAACACCCTGTATATAGCTCCACATTGACTCTGTACCGGTAACCCCTGTATATAGCCTCCACATTAACCCTGTACCGGCAACACCCTGTATATAGCCTCCACATTGACTCTGTACCGTAACACCCTGTATATAGCCTCCACATTAACTCCTGTACCGTACCCCTGTATATAGCCTCCACATTGACTCTGTACCGTAACACCCTGTATATAGCTCTCCACATTGACCTGTACCGTAACACCCTGTATATAGCCTCCACATTAACCCTGTACCGTAATACCCTGTATATAGCTCTCCACATTAACCCTGTACCGGTAACACCCTGTATATAGCCTCCACATTGACCCTGTACCGGTACCCCTGTATATAGCCTCCACATTAACCCTGTACCGTAACCCTGTATATAGCCTCCACATTAACCCTGTACCGTAACACCCTGTATATAGCCTCCACATTAACCTGTACCGTACCCTGTATATAGCTCCACATTAACCCTGTACCGTAACCCCCTGTATATAGCCTCCACATTAACTTCCTGTACCGGTACCCCCTGTATATAGCCTCCACATTGACTCTGTACCGTAAACACCCTTGTATATAGCCTCCACATTATACCCTGTACCGTACCCCTGTATATAGCTCTCCACATTGACTCTGTACCGGTACCCCTGTATATAGCCTCCACATTAACCCTGTACCGTAACACCCTGTATATAGCCTCCACATTAAACCCTGTACCGGTAACCCCTGTATATAGCCTCCACATTAACCCTGTACCGTAACACCCTGTATATAGCCTCCACATTAACCCTGTACCGGCAAACACCCTGTATATAGCCTCCACATTGAACCCTGTACCATAACACCCTGTATATAGCCTCCACATTGACCCTGTACCGTACCCTGTATATAGCCTCCACATTGACTCTGTACCATAACACCCTGTATATAGCTCCACATTGACTCTGTACCATAACACCTGTATATAGCCTCCACATTGACTCTGTACCATAACACCCTGTATATAGCCTCCACATTGACTCTGTACCATAACACCCTGTATATAGCCTCCACATTAACCCTGTACCGTAACACCCTGTATATAGCCTCCACATTAACCTGTACCGTAACACCCTGTATATAGCCTCCACATTAACCTGTACTGTACCCTGTATATAGCCTCCACATTAACCCTGTACCCCTGTATATAGCCTCCACATTAACCCTGTACCCTGTATATAGCCTCCACATTAACCCTGTACCGTACCCCTGTATATAGCTCCACATTGACCCTGTACCGTAACACCCTGTATATAGCCTCCACATTAACCCTGTACCGTAACACCCTGTATATAGCCTCCACATTAACCCTGTACCGTAACACCCTGTATATAGCCTCCACATTAACCCTGTACCCCTGTATATAGCCTCCACATTAACCTGTGTACCCCTGTATATAGCCTCCACATTAACCCTGTACCCCCTGTATATAGCCTCCACATTAACCCTGTACCCCTGTATATAGCCTCCACATTAACCCCTGTACCCTGTATATAGCCTCCACATTAACCCTGTACCCCTGTATATAGCCTCCACATTAACCTGTACCCCTGTATATAGCCTCCACATTAACCCTGTACCCCTGTATATAGCCTCCACATTGACTCTGTACCGTAATACCCTGTATATAGCCTCCACATTAACCCTGTACCGTAACACCCTGTATATAGCCTCCACATTAACCCTGTACCGATTGCAAACACCCTGTATATAGCCTCCACATTAACTCCTGTACCGGTACCTCTGTATATAGCCTCCACATTGACCTCTGTACCGTAACACCCTGTATATAGCCTCCACATTAACCCTGTACCGGTACCCCTGTGTATAGCCTCCACATTGACTCTGTACCGGTACCCCCTGTATATAGCCTCCACATTAACCCTGTACCGGGGTGCCCCCTGTGTATAGCCTCCACATTAACCCTGTACCGGTACCTGTGTATAGCCTCCACATTGACTCTGTACCGGTACCCCCTGTATATAGCCTCCACATTAACCCTGTACCTCTACCCCCTGTATATAGCCTCAACATTAACCCTGTACCGGTGCCCCCCTGTATATAGCCTCCACATTAACCCTGTA
>NC_068421.1:11131867-11206698 GCF_023373465.1 Oncorhynchus keta
TCCACATTAACCCTGTACCGGTACCCCCTGTATATAGCCTCCACATTAACCCTGTACCGGTACCCCCTGTATATAGCCTCCACATTAACCCTGTACCGGTACCCCCTGTATATAGCCTCCACATTAACCCTGTACCGGTACCCCCTGTATATAGCCTCCACATTAACCCTGTACCGGTACCCCCTGTATATAGCCTCCACATTAACCCTGTACCGGTACCCCCTGTATATAGCCTCCACATTGACTCTGTACCGGTACCCCCTCTATATAGCCTCCACATTGACTCTGTACCGGTACCCCCTGTATATAGCCTCCACGTTGACTCTGTACCGTAATACCCTGTATAAAGCCTCCACATTGACTCTGTACAGTAACACCCTGTATATTGCCTCCACATTGACTCTGTACCGTAACACCCTGTATATTGCCTCCACATTGACTCTGTACCGTAACACCCTCTATATAGCCTCCACATTGACTCTGTATGGTAACAACCTGTATATAGCCTCCACATTGACTCTTTACCGTAACACCCTCTATATAGCCTCCACATTGACTCTGTATGGTAACAACCTGTATATAGCCTCCACATTGACTCTGTACCGTAATACCCTGTATATAGCCTCCACGTTGACTCTGTACCGGTACCCCCTGTATATAGCCTCCACATTAACCCTGTACCGGTACCCCCTCTATATAGCCTCCACATTGACTCTGTACCGTAACACCCTGTATATAGCCTCCACGTTGACTCTGTACCGGTACCCCCTGTATATAGCCTCCACATTAACCCTGTACCGGTACCCCCTCTATATAGCCTCCACATTGACTCTGTACCGTAACACCCTGTATATAGCCTCTACTGTAATTATTTTGTTGCTTTTTAATTTTTTACTTCAGTTTATTTTATACAGTTTAGTTTACTTTCTTAACCAACAATGCAATTAAGAACTTTTAAGTAAGCATTTCACTGTAAGGTCTACTACACCTGTTGTATTAGGCATTTCACTGTAAGGTCTACTACACCTGTTGTATTAGGCATTTCACTGTAAGGTGTTCTACAGTGCACGTTACTGTAGGTCTACCTACACCTGTTGTTTCATTGTGTGAGTGTACTTCCTGTCTGACCTTTGACTCTGTCTGTGACCTGATTGTTGTCAGGGGCCTGCAGAAAGAGGAGCCGGTGCTGTTGACTCATGGGGACAGTGTGGACAAGGTGGCCGATGGCTTCAAGGTGGTGGCCCAGTCAGGGAGCATCATTGCAGGTATGCATTCTGGCAAAGGATCCTGGGCCTGGAGGAAAATGTATATTTAGACTAATTTAGTCTACCGCCATACTTCCCTAATTTAGTCCACCACCATACGTCCCTAATTTAATCTACCACCATACTTCCCTAATTTAGTCTACCGCCATTGGGCCGTCCCTAATTTAGTCTGGGGACCATGTTCCCAAGTCTACCGCCATGGCTTCCCTAAGGTGGTCTACCACCAGTCCCTAATTTAATCTACCACCATACTTCCCTAATGCATTCTGCCAAAGGATCCCTTAGCCTGGACCAAAATTTAGTCTTACGTCCCTAATTTAGTCTACCGCCATACTTCCCTAATTTAGTCCACCGCCATACGTCCCTAATTTAGTCTACCACCATACTTCCCTAATTTAGTCTACCGCCATACGTCCCTAATTTAGTTTACCGCCATACTTCCCTAATTTAGTCTACTGCCATACTTCCCTAATTTAGTCTACCGCCATACTTCCTAATTTAGTCTACCGCCATACTTCCCTAATTTAGTCTACCGCCATACTTCCCTAATTTAGTCTACCGCCATACTTCCCTAATTTAGTCTACCGCCATACGTCCCTAATTTAGTCTACCGCCATACTTCCCTAATTTAGTCTACCGCCATACTTCCCTAATTTAGTCTACCGCCATACTTCCCTAATTTAGTCTACCGCCATACTTCCCTAATTTAGTCTACCGCCATACTTCCCTAATTTAGTCTACCGCCATACTTCCCTAATTTAGTCTACCGCCATACTTCCCTAATTTAGTCTACCGCCATACTTCCCTAATTTAGTCTACCTCCATACTTCCCTAATTTAGTCTACCTCCATACTTCCCTAATTTAGTCTACCGCCATACTTCCCTAATTTAGTCTACCGCCAAACTTCCCTAATTTAGTCTACCGCCATACTTCCCTAATTTAGTCTACCGCCATACTTCCCTAATTTAGTCTACCGCCATACGTCCCTAATTTAGTCTACCGCCATACGTCCCTAATTTAGTCTACCGCCATACTTCCCTAATTTAGTCTACCGCCATACTTCCCTAATTTAGTCTACCGCCATACTTCCCTAATTTAGTCTACCGCCATACTTCCCTAATTTAGTCTACCGCCATACTTCCCTAATTTAGTCTACCGCCATACTTCCCTAATTTAGTCTACCGCCATACTTCCCTAATTTAGTCTACCGCCATACTTCCCTAATTTAGTCTACCGCCATACTTCCCTAATTTAGTCTACCGCCATACTTCCCTAATTTAGTCTACCGCCATACGTCCCTAATTTAGTCTACCGCCATACTTCCCTAATTTAGTCTACCGCCATACGTCCCTAATTTAGTCTACCGCCATACTTCCCTAATTTAGTCTACCGCCATACGTCCCTAATTTAGTCTACCGCCATACGTCCCTAATTTAGTCTACCGCCATACTTCCCTAATTTAGTCTACCGCCATACTTCCCTAATTTAGTCTACCGCCATACGTCCCTAATTTAGTCTACTGCCATACTAATTTCAGTCAATTCCACAAGATGATCATGAAGATCTTTGGCCCTCAATGCTCTTCTTTCCTCCCCACCTCTTCCTCCCCCTTGTCTTTGACTGTTCCGAACCCTTCCACTGCCCCCCCCCCCCGCTCCGTTTGTTCTCTGACAGGTATTGCCAACGAGCAGAAGAAACTGTACGGGACCCAGTTCCACCCGGAAGTGGACCTGACAGAGCGGGGCACAGAGATATTACGTAACTTCCTGTTTGAAATCGCCGGCTGCACTTCCAACTTCACCGTCCAGAACCGCCAGCAGTCCTGCATCACAGAGATCCAGGAGAAAGTTGGCAAGTCCAAAGTACTGGTGAGGAATCTGCAGTACGGTTAGATGCAGTATGTGGGTACAGTATATGCGTCATAATATAGAACAAAAATAAAATCAAATGTTATTGGTCACATACACATGGTTAGCAGATGGTAATGGTCACATACACATGGTTAGCAGATGGTAATGGTCACATACACATGGTTAGCAGATGGTAATGGTCACATACACATGGTTAGCAGATGGTAATGGTCACATACACATGGTTAGCAGATGGTAATGGTCACATACACATGGTTAGCAGATGGTATTGGTCACATACACATGGTTAGCAGATGGTAATGGTCACATACACATGGTTAGCAGATGGTAATGGTCACATACACATGGTTAGCAGATGGTAATGGTCACATACACATGGTTAGCAGATGGTAATGGTCACATACACATGGTTAGCAGATGGTAATGGTCACATACACATGGTTAGCAGATGGTAATGGTCACATCATGGTTAGCAGATGGTAATGGTCACACATGGTTAGCAGATGGTAATGGTCACATACACATGGTTAGCAGATGGTAATGGTCACATTCACATGGTTAGCAGATGTTATTGGTCACATTCACATCGTTAGCAGATGTTAATGGTCACATGGTTAGCAGATGGTATTGGTCACATACACATGCTTAGCAGATGGTAATGGTCACATACACATGGTTAGCAGATGGTAATGGTCACATTCACATGGTTAGCAGATGGTAATGGTCACATTCACATCGTTAGCAGATGTTAATGGTCACATGGTTAGCAGATGTTATTGGTCACATACACATGGTTAGCAGATGTTATTGGTCACATACACATGGTTAGCAGATGTTAATCCGAGTGTAGCGAAATGCTTGTGCTTCTAGTTCCGACAACGCAGTAGTAACCAACGAGTAATCTAAACTAACAATTCCAAAACTACTACCTTATACACATAAGTGTAAAGGGATAAAGAATATGTACATAAAGATACATGAGTGAGTGATGGTACAGAGCGGCATAGGCAAGATGCAGTAGATGGTATTGAGTACAGTATGTACATATGAGATGAGTATGTAAACAAAGTGGCATAGTGGCTAGTGATACACAGAGACCCTGGGAGGGGGTATCTACGTTCATGTGAGCTATGAAACACTAAACTAGACAGGGATATGGAGCTATGAAACACTAAACTAGACAGGGATATGGAGCTATGAAACACTAAACTAGACAGGGATATGGAGCTATGAAACACTAAACTAGACAGGGATATGGAGCTATGAAACACTAAACTAGACAGGGATATGGAGCTATGAAACACTAAACTAGACAGGGATATGGAGCTATGAAACACTAAACTAGACAGGGATATGGAGCTATGAAACACTAAACTAGACAGGGATATGGAGCTATGAAACACTAAACTAGACAGGGATATGGAGCTATGAAACACTAAACTAGACAGGGATATGGAGCTATGAAACACTAAAAGACAGGGATATGGAGCTATGAAACACTAAACTAGACAGGGATATGGAGCTATGAAACACTAAACTAGACAGGGATATGGAGCTATGAAACACTAAACTAGACAGGGATATGGAGCTATGAAACACTAAACTAGACAGGGATATGGAGCTATGAAACACTAAACTAGACAGGGATATGGAGCTATGAAACACTAAACTAGACAGGGATATGGAGCTATGAAACACTAAACTAGACAGGGATATGGAGCTATGAAACACTAAACTAGACAGGGATATGGAGCTATGAAACACTAAACTAGACAGGGATATGGAGCTATGAAACACTAAACTAGACAGGGATATTGAACTGTGTTCTCTGCTGAAAAGATGTGATCGACTCTCTGCTCCCAGAAAGTGAGTTGTCCCTCCAGAGAGAAGATGATTTTTTTTATTTTATTTTACCTTTATTTAACCAGGCAAGTCAGTTAAGAACAAATTCTTATTTTCAATGACAGCCTAGGAACAGTGGGTTAACTGCCTGTTCAGGGGCAGATTTGTAACTTGTCAGCTCGGGGGTTTGAACTCGCAACCTTCCGGTTACTAGTCCAACGCTCTAACCACTAGGCTACGCTGCCGCCCCGTGATAATGGAAGGGGGAGAGAAACAGGGACACTCTGTGTGTTGAAGTCATTCTAGGTCTGTTGATTGACATGTCTGGTCCAAATGTCGTCCCCAGGTTCTGCTGAGTGGAGGGGTGGACTCCACCGTGTGCACGGCCCTGCTGAACAAAGCTCTGAACAAGGAGCAGGTGATCGCGGTGCACATTGACAATGGCTTCATGAGGAAACGAGAGAGCCAGAGCGTTGAGGAGGCCCTCACCAAACTGGGCATCAACCTCAAAGGTGAGAGGTCAATCCAAACTGGGCATCAACCTCAAAGGTGAGAGGTCAAGCCAAACTGGGCATTAACCTCAAAAGGTAAGAGGTCAAGTTAGGCGTCAACCTCAAAGGTGAGAGGTCAAGCCAAGCTGGTGTCCTACACATGTCCAGAATGGACTCAAATGTAGCATTGTGGAATGTAGTGTGTGTGTGTGTGTGTGTATATATTTTTTTTAGTGTGATTTTTATATATCTATCTATATATATCACACTCATAAAATAATATAGAGATTTCAAATGTTATATTAGTGGCTATGTGTTGTAACGATGTGCAAGTAGTTGAAGCAAAGGTAAAATACATTTTCAGAGTGACTATAAGTTGGATTTACAATGCTGGTGTTCCACTGGTTGCCCTTTTGTCATGGCAACGGGCCACACATCTTACTGCTGTGACTTTACAATGCTCGTGTTCCACTGGTTGCCCTTTTGTCATGGCAACGGGCCACACATCTTACTGCTGTGACTTTACAATGCTGGTGTTCCACTGGTTGCCCTTTTGTCATGGCAACGGGCCACACATCTTACTGCTGTGACTTTACAATGCTCGTGTTCCACTGGTTGCCCTTTGTCATGGCAACGGGGGCCACACATCTTACTGCTGTGACTTTACAATGCTCGTGTTCCACTGGTTGCCCTTTTGTCATGGCAACGGGGGCCTGTGACACATCTTACTGCTGTGACATCTTACAATGACTTTACAATGCTGTTCCACTGGTTGCCCTTTTGTCATGGCAACGGGCCACACATCTTACTGCTGTGACTTTACAATGCTGTTCCACTGGTTGCCCTTTGTCATGGCAACGGGCCACACATCTTACTGCTGTGACTTTACAATGCTGGTGTTCCACTGGTTGCCCTTTTGTCATGGCAACGGGGCCACACATCTTACTGCTGTGACTTTACAATGCTCGTGTTCCACTGGTTGCCCTTTTGTCATGGCAACGGGGGCCACACATCTTACTGCTGTGACTTTACAATGCTGGTGTTCCACTGGTTGCCCTTTTGTCATGGCAACGGGGGCCACACATCTTACTGCTGTGACTTTACAATGCTGGTGTTCCACTGGTTGCCCTTTTGTCATGGCAACGGGGGCCACACATCTTACTGCTGTGACTTTACAATCTTACTGCTTTGTCATGGCAACGGGGGCCACACATCTTACTGCTGTGACTTTACAATGCTGGTGTTCCACTGGTTGCCCTTTTGTCATGGCAACGGGCCACACATCTTACTGCTGTGACTTTACAATGCTGGTGTTCCACTGGTTGCCCTTTTGTCATGGCAACGGGCCACACATCTTACTGCTGTATTTCACCTAACCGATATGGGACTTTAACAACATTTGATTTGGTTTGAAATTCTTAGTGTGTCTGTGTGATCTCCCTCTCTAGTGGTGAACGCAGCACACACTTTCTATAACGGTACGACGACCCTGCCCATCTCCGACGAAGACCGGACGCCACGGAAACGCATCAGCAAGACCCTCAACATGACCACCAACCCCGAGGAGAAGAGGAAGATCATCGGAGACACCTTCGTCAAGGTACTGCCTCGTCTGTTATCTGTTGAAGATGACGAAGGTTAGAGGATTCTAATATGCAGCAACAATGCATCTGCTATGGTAGTTATAGCAACGGTGCTGGTAATTAGAAACTGCGCTGGTCCCATGAATCTGTTTATTTTCAAATAACTTCCACATGAATCATAACGTGTCCTAACCTTTATCTTCAACCTCGTCTGTTGTCTGTATATGTTGGTTGTCTGTCTGTCCCTCTTAAAAAAAAAAATCAAGACTTTTGAATGTACTTCCTTTGTGTGTGATTGGCGTCTGTAGGTGGCCAATGAGGTGATAGGGGAGATGAACCTGAAGCCGGAGGAGGTGTTCCTAGCCCAGGGCACCCTGAGGCCAGACCTCATAGAGAGTGCTTCTCACCTCGCCAGCGGCAAGGCAGAGGTCATCAAAACACACCACAACGACACAGAGCTCATCCGCAAGCTCAGAGACGAGGTACACACACACACACACACACACACACACACACAGAAACAAACTTCCAACACAATTTTGTTGGAGCACCTCTGGCTCTTCTGTTTGGCCCAGAGGTGTCCCAAGTCGAGTCCCAAGTCGAGTCCCAAGTCGAACTGGTCGAGTCAAGTTCAAGTCTATAAGCAAGTCGAGTCTCAAGTTAAAAATAAATCCATCTGAACAGGCAATTACTTTTTCCAACCTCAAATGTTTGTCTATTTATTGAGGCTACCAGACAGCCGTTTTCAACGCTCTAACCACTAGGCTACGCTGCCGCCTCATTGCTGGTGACTAATTGTTATTGTTTTGGAGCGACGTGTTTGATTTATTATGGCAATCCTCTCTCCCTAAAAAATGTGACTTTCGTGCTTCACCCGATCCTATATCTGTTCAGCAATCTGTACACTTGCTCAGTGGTTTTGAGACTTTAGTCCCACAACCCTTAAAAAGGAGTGGTTCAAAGCTTGCGACCCCCCCTCCCCTCCCCTCCCCCCACCCTGCGAACGCACAATCGCTGCGCAAATGTGGCCTGTCATTATAGCCATAAACAGTGATGCATTCTTCAAAACGCAAGATCCAGAAATAAACCATGTTTTGAGCTGAAAGTCACTCATCTTAGCAGTCAATATCAACTAGGGATATCATGTCACAGGATCATACGACCTGTATGAACAGGATCATACGACCTGTATGAACAGGATCATACGACCTGTATGAACAGGATCATACGACATGTATGAACAGGATCATACGACCTGTATGAACAGGATCATACGACCTGTATGAACAGGATCATACGACCTGTATGAACAGGATCATACGACCTGTATGAACAGGATCATACGACCTGTATGAACAGGATCATACGACCTGTATGAACAGGATCATACGACCTGTATGAACAGGATCATACGACCTGTATGAACAGGATCATACGACCTTGTACGCAGCGGAGGTCACCGGATCAGAGGAAAAGCTTGATCTGTCCGTAGGCTTTTTCTACCTCACAAATATGGTCATTAATTGGCCGGAATGTTACATCTACATCCTTATACGTATTGAAGGTAGTGTGATGTCACAGCTGTCTTTAGACCTACAGCCAGTAGCGCCTATTGAGGTCTAGACCTATAACCCACCCAAACTAGACCAAACTGAAACATGAACATAATCAATGATCACCTGCTAGCCTGCTGCTAGCCTGCTGCTGGCCTGCTGTTGTGGCAAAGATGTGGCAAAGATGTGTCTGTAGCAGATTGCTAAACATGACTTTATATGGATTATATATATATATATATATATATATATATATATATGCTATTTTGTTTTTTACCAGGTAAAACCAGAGAAAATCTATTAAATAACCTGCCTTTGTGAGACAAATGCTGATGATTGGTCAAGATGTGCCACTTTCTGGTTCTGAATCACAGACGAGATGTTTTTGAAACATTTGGTGCTGATGTTAGTCACCAGATCTAATAAGCAAAGGTATAAATATAAATGGTATTAATAAGTAGCCTATTAAAATATGCAGTTTCACCCCCCCTAGACCTCACTGTGCTAGCTCACCTGCTTGGTCGAGTGTGCGGTTCACTAGGCAATCAGTTTATTTGTGTCTTGCGAGTGCGATTCTGTCTCTGGCAGCGTGGAGAGAAATCCACGGATGCTCGGTGACACAAAATTAGTGACATTACGTTCCAAAACCTGGCCAGATAATTAAGTCATGAGTCTCGAAGTCGAGTCAGACGGTATTTTATTTCTTATTTTAAGTCTAGTCTCAAGGCATGAATTTTGTGACTCGAGTCCACACCTCAGGTCTGAGCTGTCTCCTCTCTCACTCCCTCCAGGGAAAAGTCATTGAGCCGCTGAAGGACTTCCATAAGGATGAGGTTCGGGCACTGGGCAGAGAACTGGGACTGCCAGAGGACATCGTCTGTCGACACCCTTTCCCTGGTCAGTACCCCACCGTACACACAGGACAGAACCTTATATATAGTCATGGAACATTTAGAACCAACACAGGACAGAACCTTATCTATAGTCATGGAACATTTAGAACCAACACAGGACAGAATGTTATATATAGTCATGGAACATTTAGAACCAACACAGGACAGAATGTTATATATAGTCATGGAACATTAAGAACCAACACAGAATAGAATGTTATGTAGTCATGGAACATTTAGAACCAACACAGAATAGAATGTTATACATAGTCATGGAACATTTAGAACCAACACAGGACAGAATGTTATACATAATCATGGAACATTTAGAACCAACACAGGACAGAATGTTATACATAGTCATGGAACATTTAGAACCAACACAGGACAGAATGTTATACATAGTCATGGAACATTTAGAACCAACACAGGACAGAATGTTATATGTAGTCATGGACCATTTAAGATCCAACATGGAGAATAGCAGAAGTATGGATGTGATGTTAACCTCAACCTCTCCTGTAGGTCCTGGCCTGGCCATCAGAGTGATCTGTGCAGACGAGCCCTACATCTGTAAGGACTTTGCTGAGACCAACAACATCCTCAAGATCATCACAGACTTCTCCACCATGGTCAAAAAGGTCAGAGAGCAGAGCACCACTAGTCTATGACATGAACATGATGGTAATAACAGAGTTGGTCTCAATTCCATTTCAATTTGAACCAACTTTAATTGGACATACAATGATGTTCTGTACCATCATCTTTATGTACATATTCTTTATCCCTTTACACTTTGTGTGTGTGTGTGAGTGTGAGTGTGAGTGTGTGTGGTAGTAGTTTTGGAATTGTTAGTTAGATTGCTTGTTGGTTATTACTGCGTTGTCGGAACTAGAAGCACAAGCATTTCGCTACACTCACATTAACATCTGCTAACCATGTGTATGTGACCAATAACATCTGCTAACCATGTGTATGTGACCAGTAACATCTGCTAACCATGTGACCATTAACATCTGCTAACCTTGTGTATGTGACCAATAACATCTGCTAACCATGTGTATGTGACAAATAACATCTGCTAACCATGTGACCATTAACATCTGCTAACCTTGTGTATGTGACCAATAACATCTGCTAACCATATATATGTGACCAATAACATCTGCTAACCATGTGTATGTGACCAATAACATCTGCTAACCATGTGTATGTGACCAATAACATCTGCTAACCATGTGTATGTGACCAATAACATCTGCTAACCATGTGTATATGACCAATAACATCTGCTAACCATGTGTATATGACCAATAACATCTGCTAACCATGTGTATGTGACAAATAACATCTGCTAACCATGTGTATGTGACCAATAACATCTGCTAACCATGTGTATGTGACAAATAACATCTGCTAACCATGTGACCATTAACATCTGCTAACCTTGTGTATGTGACCAATAACATCTGCTAACCATATATATGTGACCAATAACATCTGCTAACCATGTGTATGTGACCAATAACATCTGCTAACCATGTGTATGTGACCAATAACATCTGCTAACCATGTGTATGTGACCAATAACATCTGCTAACCATGTGTATATGACCAATAACATCTGCTAACCATGTGTATATGACCAATAACATCTGCTAACCATGTGTATATGACCAATAACATCTGCTAACCATGTGTATGTGACCATTAACATCTGCTAACCATGTGTATGTGACCATTAACATCTGCTAACCATGTGTATGTGACCATTAACATCTGCTAACCATGTGTATGTGACCATTAACATCTGCTAACCATGTGTATATGACCAATAACATCTGCTAACCATGTGTATGTGACCAATAACATCTGCTAACCATGTGTATGTGACCAATAACATCTGCTAACCATGTGTATGTGACAAATACATTTGATTTGAATTCTAGAGTGGGGCTGTAGATGGAATTGACCCCAACTGACCTTTATGCAACAACATGCTGATAACTTACTCTAATGTCAGACTAGCTAATACTCATAACTTACCCTGTGCCTCCAGCCCCACACGTTGCTGCAGAGAGTGAAGTCGTGTATATCAGACGAGGAGGAGGAGAAACTCCTGCAGATCACCAGTCTTCATTCACTCAATGCCTTCCTGCTGCCAATCAAGACTGTGGGAGTCCAGGTAACACACTTTATACAGTGTTCTCTCACACCCAGCACTGCTCGGCCACGAGGCTGCTCTGTCTGTCTGAATGTGACCTCTGTAAATGTACGGGTGGTATCCGGAAAATTGATCCCACTATCCTGTCCGTTGCAAGAGCCATGCTCTATCAAGTGAGTGGCGGAGGACCACTGGTCAAATCAAATTTATTTATATAGCCCTTCGTACATCAGCTGATATCTCAAAGTGCTGTACAGAAACCCAGCCTAAAACCACAAACAGCAAGCAATGCAGGTGTAGAAGCACGTTGGCTAGGAAAAACTCCCTAGACAGGCCAAAACCTAGGAAGAAACCTAGAGAGGAACCAGGCTATGTGGGGTGGCCAGTCCTCTTCTGGCTGTGCCGGGTAGAGATTATAACAGAACATGGCCAAGATGTTCAAATGTTCATAAATGACCAGCATGGTCGAATAATAATAATGCAGAACAGTTGAAACTGGAGCAGCAGCATGGCCAGGTGGACTGGGGACAGCAAGGAGTCATCATGTCAGGTAGTCCTGGGGCACGGTCCTAGGGCTCAGGTCCTTCGAGAGAGAGAAGGAGAGAATTAGAGAACGCACACTTAGATTCACACAGGACACCGAATAGGACAGGAGAAGTACTCTAGATATAACAAACTGACCCTAGCCCCCCGACACATAAACTACTGCAGCATAAATACTGGAGGCTGAGACAGGAGGGGTCAGGAGACACTGTGGCCCCATCCGAGGACACCCCCGGACAGGGCCAAACAGGAAGGATATAACCCCCCCACTTTGCCAAAGCACAGCCCCCATACCACTAGAGGGATATCTTCAACCACCAACCTACCATCCTGAGACAAGGCTGAGTATAGCCCACAAAGATCTCCGCCACGGCACAACCCAAGGGGGGGCGCCAACCCAGACAGGATGACCACAACAGTGAATCAACCCACTCAGGTGACGCACCCCTCCTAAAGGACGGCGTGAGAGAGCCCCAGTAAGCCAGTGACTCAGCCCCTGTAATAGGGTTAGAGGCAGAGAATCCCAGTGGAAAGAGGGGAACCGGCCAGGCAGAGACAGCAAGGGCGGTTCGTTGCTCCAGAGCCTTTCCGTTCACCTTCCCACTCCTGGGCCAGACTACACTCAATCTGAATATGACCCACTGAAGAGATGAGTCTTCAGTAAAGACTTAAAGGTTGAGACCGAGTTTGTGTCTCTGACATGGGTAGGCAGACCGTTCCATAAAAATGGAGCTCTATAGGAGAAAGCCCTGCCTCCAGCTGTTTGCTTAGAAATTCTAGGGACAATTAGGAGGCCTGCATCTTGTGACCGTAGCGTACGTGTAGGTATGTACGGCAGGACCAAATCAGAGAGATAGGTAGGAGCAAGCCCATGTAATGCTTTGTAGGTTAGCAGTAAAACCTTGAAATCAGCCCTTGCTTTGACAGGAAGCCAGTGTAGGGAGGCTAGCACTGGAGTAATATGACCAAATTTTTTGGTTCTAGTCAGGATTCTAGCAGCCGTATTTAGCACTAACTGAAGTTTATTTAGTGCTTTATCCGGGTAGCCGGAAAGTAGAGCATTGCAGTAGTCTAATCTAGAAGTGAAAAAGCATGGATTAATTTTTCTGCATCATTTTTGGACAGAAAGTTTCTGATTTTTGCAATGTTACGTAGATGGAAAAAAGCTGTCCTTGAAATGGTCTTGATATGTTCTTCAAAAGCGAGATCAGGGTCCAGAGTAACGCCGAGGTCCTTCACAGTTTTATTTGAGACGACTGTACAACCATTAAGATTAATTGTCAGATTCAACAGAAGATCTCTTTGTTTCTTTGGACCTAGAACAAGCATCTCTGTTTTGTCCGAATTTAAAAGTAGAAAGTTTGCAGCCATCCACTTCCTTATGTCTGAAACACATGCTTCTAGCGAGGGCAATTTTGGGGCTTCACCATGTTTCATTGAAATGTACAGCTGTGTGTCATCCGCATAGCAGTGAAAGTTAACATTATGTTTTTGAATGACATCCCCAAGAGGTAAAATATATAGTGAAAACAATAGTGGTCCTAAAACGGAACCTTGAGGAACACGGAAATTTACAGTTGATTTGCCCATTACTGCCACTAACCATCACTTATTCACATTACTTTACTTAAATCAAATATATTTGGTTCTGTATATTACATATTTTGTTAATAGTATGATGATGAATTTATTATTTCATAAAAACCCCAGTGATGGTTGGCTAGTGACTGCCTTTTGTAGCTTATCACTATAAAGTCGTCCTGAGTGACGCAGCGGTCTAAGGCACTGCATCTCAGTGCAAGAGACGTCACTATAATACCTGGTTAGAATCCAGGCTGTATCTCATCCGGCCGTGATTGGGAGTTTTCTTTTGTTTGTCTGTTTAAGCTCTATTTGTTGTTACTCGTCAACTTTCAGGGGAACCCCTCATGCGTGTCTTTCAGAAACCCTCCTAAAACCCCACCTGTTTCGTTTTGGTTGTTGACTTTTAGCAACATTTTAGGGTTTTCTTGCTGGGGAACGTAACATGTCGCCAAATAATTGATTAATCCACACTGTTTTGCAATGAAGGTTTACAGTAGCCTCCACAGCACTCTGTAGTGTAGCGCCATGGTGTAGCCAGAGGACAGCTAGCGTCCGTCCTCCTCTGTGTACATTGACTTCAATACAAAACCTAGGAGGCTCATGCTACTCACCCCCTTCCATAGACTTACACAGCAATTATGACAACTTCTGGAGGACGTCATCCAACCTGTCAGATGTCTTTTAGCTTGAACTGACATGTTGTCCACCCAATCACAGGATAAGATAATTGTTCTAGTACTTAAGCATAAGCTACAGCTAGCTAGCTAGCACGGCAGTGCATAAAATGTGGTGAGTAGACTCAAAGAGAGAGGAAAATCATTGAACAGTTTTGAAAAAATGAATTTCTTTAAAAATGAAATAAGTATTTCGTTTTATTTTTTTCCATCCTCTTTCACTTAGCAAGTTTAGCCTACTCAAACCCCTGGCTCAAACAGAGAGGGATGTTATGTTAGCTAGCTGGCTAAGGCTATCCAACAGAGAGGGATGTTATGTTAGCTAGCTGGCTAAGGCTATCCAACAGAGAGGGATGTTATGTTAGCTAGCTGGCTAAGGCTATCCAACAGAGAGGGATGTTATGTTAGCTAGCTGGCTAAGGCTATCCAACAGAGAGGGATGTTATGTTAGCTAGCTGGCTAAGGCTATCCAACAGAGAGGGATGTTATGTTAGCTAGCTGGCTAAGGCTATCCAACAGAGAGGGATGTTATGTTAGCTAGCTGGCTAAGGCTATCCAACAGAGAGGGATGTTATGTTAGCTAGCTGGCTAAGGCTATCCAACAGAGAGGGATGTTATGTTATGTTAGCTAGCTGGCTTTGGTTTTATTAATGTATTGCCACTGAGCCAACTGTAACTGCTGAACTGCTTGCTGACTGTACACTGTACTGCATGATTGTCGCGGATTTACCAGCGCATTAGTTCTAGTAGCTATGTTGACTAGCTATGACATTAGCTAGTATGGTGACAACGATGTAGGCTGTGTGTTGCGGTTATGATATGAAGGCTTTGCAAGGTTTTTTTCTTCTCCTGGTCACAGACAGCTGATGTGGTGTTCACTGAAGTCCACAAGCAAAGGGAAAAGGTGAGAGGAGGAGAGCACGTAGACGCGAGAAGGAATTCTACAACGAGCAAAATGATCATGTTGTTTGTATGTGGCTACCATGGAAGTGATCTGTGTTTGCGTGTGATCAGGGGTGTATTCAGTCTGCCGATTCTGTTGCGGGGACATTTTAAAATGGAAGCAAACGGAACAAAACGGGGATAGACATACTTGAAGTTGTCCAATAGAAACTCTCGCTTGCATCTGTTGGACTAATGATTACACCCTAGATCAGCTCTCTACCTGTGCACTTATGTTGTCATCTTTCATTCATAGGCTAGGTTGTAGCAACCTCCATGATGGGTATAGGGAACATTTGAGTATCATGTAGTAGCCTAAACGTATCGATGTTACGCTGAACTGGGTGAAGGGAATATGAATGACAGTCATCCAATATGCTGTAATACCGCCAGTGTCGGGAACAAAGAGCTGCGGAAGTTTGTCGTCACGCAAGTGGTCAACAGCACCCTCTTTGTCCCAATGGGCTTTATGTGTCTGTCTGCTCAATTACTTCACCCAGGCTCTGTGGTCAACAGCACCCGTTATGTGGGCTATATGTTGCTGTTTGCCCTGTTACATTACCTAGGCTCTGTGGTCAACAGCACCCGTTATGTGGGCTATATGTTGCTCTTTGCCCTGTTACATTACCTAGGCTCTGTGGTCAACAGCACCCGCTATGTGTGCTATATGTTGCTGTTTGCCCTGTTACATTACCTAGGCTCTGTGGTCAACAGCACCCGTTATGTGGGCTATATGTTGCTCTTTGCCCTGTTACATTACCTAGGCTCTGTGGTCAACAGCACCCGTTATGACACATGTCTCTGTTCTTCCATCTGTTTTTCTTTCGTGAATTCAGACGAGCTGTTTGTATTAAAGGAGAAATCCGTAGTGTCTACATGGTAGAACAGTACAAACCTCAGTCTCATTCTTCTTTGTGTGCTCCTCTCTGACAGTGCGGTGTAGCTAGGCCTAATGTTAGCCTGTGGTTTGGGTTCTGACGCCAGGACGGTTATTCCTTCACTGAGCAGCCATCTCCCTCTCACTATAACACAAGGACACTGCTACTGTCAGGGCCGAGGATGTGAAACTCTCCCTTACTCACTGATACTGTGTCTGAGAACATTTTTTAAATCCTATTTAGAGTTGGGGCAGGTTAATTTGATCCTAGATCTGTGGTTAGGGGCAATGTCTGTTTGGCTTCTCAGCGGTGTCAAATGGAATTCTGGACATTTTACTTAATTTCCTTCAGCCCCAGGTTGTGGGATCCACACGGGGTTGTCGTGGCTACACAATGTTTTGTTTGACAAGTGCATGGATAATGGAATGATGACACAGCTGGCTCCGCCCATTCAGTAGTGCGTGTGTCTCCCCCTCACTTCCTGCTAAAAGCCACAGAGGACTAAATTTACCTCAGAAAAAGTGAGTGAGTGAGTGAGTGAGTGAGTGAGTGAGTGAGTGAGTGAGTGAGTGAGTGAGTGTGTGTGTGACTGTGTGTGTTGGTAACGGTGGGCAGGAGAGACACAGCAGTATAAACAGAAGGGCATATTATTCTCTGGAGTTGAGAGGCTGAGAGAAGAGGGGAAATAACAGGCCTCCGATTTCCCCCAGAGTCTGTTTCTGTGTCGAAGTGTGAAGGATTCAATAGATCACTTCTGATGAATCATCCCAGTAATGAAGTGTTGGTCAATAGAGGACCTCTGTAGCATACAGAACTGGGGAGGTGATCGTGGACTTTAGGAAACAGCAGAGGGAACACCCCCCTATCCACATCGATGGAACAGTAGTGGAGAGGGTAGTAAGTGTTGGTCAATAGAGGACCTCTGTAGCATACAGAACTGGGGAGGTGATCGTGGACTTTAGGAAACAGCAGAGGGAACACCCCCCCTATCCACAACGATGGAACAGTAGTGGAGAGGGAAGTAAGTGTTGGTCAATAGAGGACCTCTGTAGCATACAGAACTGGCCCTAGCTGAAGCTCTAGTGTGTGGGGTGACTGTCGGTACTATAGCCGCGTGTGGGTGTGACTGTCGGTACTATAGCCGCGTGTGGGTGTGACTGTCGGTACTATAGCCGCGTGTGGGTGTGACTGTCGGTACTATAGCCGCGTGTGGGTGTGACTGTCGGTACTATAGCCGCGTGTGGGGGTGACTGTCGGTACTATAGCCGCGTGTGGGGGGGTCCTCAGAGTGTGGTGTCAGGAAAATAACCTCGCACTCAACGTCAACAAAACAAAGGAGATGATTGTGGACTTCAGGAAACAGCAGAGGGAACACCCCCCTATCTACATCGATGGAACAGTAGTGGAGAGGGTAGTAAGTTTTAAGTTCCTCGGCATACACATCAGACAAACTGAATTGGTCCAATCACACTGACAGCGTCGTGAAGAAGGCCCAGCTCCGCCCACAACTGTAAAGCTCTCCAGAGGGTAGTGAGGTCTGCACAACGCATCACCGGGGGGGGGGGGAACTACCTGGGACCATGAGATGAAAAGCAGCTTCTATCTCAAGGCCATCAGACTGTTAAACAGCCACCACTAACATTGAGTGGCTGCTGCCAACATACTGACTCATCTCCAGCCACTTTAATAATGGAAACATTGATGTAAATAATGTATCACTAGCCACTTTAAACAATGCCACTTTATATAATGTTTACATACCCTACATTACTCATCTCATATGTATATACTGTACTCGATACCATCTAATGCATCTTGCCTATGCCGTTCTGTACCATCACTCATTCATATCTTTTTACGTACATATTCTTTATCCCTTTACACTTGTGTGTATAAGGTAGTAGTTTTTGAATTGTTAGGTTAAATTACTCGTTGGTTATCACTGCATTGTCGGGAACTAGAAGCACAAAGATTTCGCTACACTCGCATTAACATCTGCTAACCATGTGTATGTGACCAATAACATGTGGGGTGACTGTCGGTACTATACGCTGTGTGTGTAGGGTGACTGTTGGTACTATAGCCGTGTGTGGGGGGTGACTGTCGATACTATACGCTGTGTGTGTAGGGTGACTGTTGGTACTATAGCCGTGTGTGGGGGTGACTGTCGATACTATACGCTGTGTGTGTAGGGTGACTGTCGGTCCAATAGCTGTGTGTGTAGGGTGACTGTCGGTCCAATAGCTGTGTGTGTAGGGTGACTGTCGGTCCAATAGCTGTGTGTGTGGGGTGACTGTCGGTACTATAAGCTGTGTGTGTAGGGTGACTGTTGGTACTATAGCTGTGTGTGTGGGGTGACTGTCGGTCCAATAGCTGTGTGTGTGGGGTGACTGTCGGTACTATAAGCTGTGTGTGTAGGGTGACTGTTGGTACTATAGCCGTGTGTGTAGGGTGACTGTCGGTCCTATAGCTGTGTGTGTGGGGTGACTGTCGGTCCAATAGCTGTGTGTGTGGGGTGACTGTCGGTCCAATAGCTGTGTGTGTGGGGTGACTGTCGGTACTATAAGCTGTGTGTGTAGGGTGACTGTTGGTACTATAGCCGTGTGTGGGGGGTGACTGTCGGTCCTATAGCTATGTGTGTGGGGTCACTAGTAAAGAGGCTGCTAACCTGTTCTCTCTCTGTGTCTGTGTGTAGGGTGACTGTCGGTCCTATAGCTATGTGTGTGGGGTCACCAGTAAAGAGGCTGCTAACCTGTTCTCTCTCTGTGTCTGTGTGTAGGGTGACTGTCGGTCCTATAGCTATGTGTGTGGGGTCACCAGTAAAGAAGCTCCACACTGGGAATCCCTCATGTTCCTGGCCAGACTCATCCCTCGCATGTGCCACACCATCAACAGGTAACACACACAGTACACAGTAGAAGAAGTAGAAGCAGTTACTGCTCGCAGGATGCCACATGGACCGTCCTTCCTCTCTCCCGCCCTCCCTCCAGAGTTGTGTATGTATTTGGGTCCCACGTGAAGGAGCCCCCTACAGACGTCACCCCCACCTTCCTGACCACGGGCGTTCTCAGCACACTCAGACAGGCGGACTTCGTGGCCCACTCCATCCTCAGAGAGTCTGGTAAGTGGTTTTCTGCTGTGTGTGAGATGCTAACAAAATGAGAGGCCTATTTTTAACACATGCTTTTTCTGAATTTAAAATATCCATGTAACATTGTTACATATAGTGAATGATATGGGGCGGCAGGGTAGCCTAGTGGTTAGAGCGTTCGACTAGTAACCGGAAGGTTGCAAGGTACAAATCTGTCGTTCTGCCCCTGAACAGGCAGTTAACCCACTGTTCCTAGGCCGTCATTGAAAATAAGAATTTGTTCTTAACTGACTTGCCTAGTTAAATAAAGGTAAAATAAATGTAAAATAAATATACCATGACATTAATAATGTAATAAAACAACTAACTTTTCAGTGTGGCAGTTGACCGGTAGCCTTCAACGTGTAGCTGGTCAATTATGTTGGCCAATCAGAGAGGTTCACTGTGTAGCAAGTATGTTGGCCTATCAAAGAGGTTCACTGTGTAGCAAGTATGTTGGCCAATCAGAGAGGTTCACTGTGTAGCAAGTATGTTGGCCAATCAAGGAGGTTCACTGTGTAGCAAGTATGTTGGCCAATCAGAGAGGTTCACTGTGTAGCAAGTATGTTGGCCAATCAGAGGTTCACTGTGTAGCAAGTATGTTGGCCAATCAGAGGTTCACTGTGTAGCAAGTATGTTGGCCAATCAGAGGTTCACTGTGTAGCAAGTATGTTGGCCAATCAGAGGTTCACTGTGTAGCAAGTATGTTGGCCAATCAGAGAGGTTCACTGTGTAGCAAGTATGTTGGCCAATCAGAGGTTCACTGTGTAGCAAGTATGTTGGCCAATCAAAGAGGTTCACTGTGTAGCAAGTATGTTGGCCAATCAGAGGTTCACTGTGTAGCAAGTATGTTGGCCAATCAGAGAGGTTCACTGTAGCAAGTATGTTGGCCAATCAGAGAGGTTCACTGTGTAGCAAGTATGTTGGCCAATCAAAGAGGTTCACTGTAGCAAGTATGTTGGCCAATCAGAGAGGTTCACTGTGTAGCAAGTATGTTGGCCAATCAAAGAGGTTCACTGTGTAGCAAGTATGTTGGCCAATCAGAGAGGTTCACTGTGTAGCAAGTATGTTGGCCAATCAAAGAGGTTCACTGTGTAGCAAGTATGTTGGCCAATCAGAGAGGTTCACTGTGTAGCAAGTATGTTGGCCAATCAAAGAGGTTCACTGTGTAGCAAGTATGTTGGCCAATCAGAGAGGTTCACTGTGTAGCAAGTATGTTGGCCAATCCGAGAGATTCACTGTGTAGCAAGTATGTTGGCCAATCAGAGAGGTTCACTGTGTAGCAAGTATGTTGGCCAATCAGAGAGATTCACTGTGTAGCAAGTATGTTGGCCAATCAGAGAGATTCACTGTGTAGCAAGTATGTTGGCCAATCAGAGAGATTCACTGTGTAGCAAGTATGTTGGCCAATCAGAGAGATTCACTGTGTAGCAAGTATGTTGGCCAATCAGAGAGATTCACTGTGTAGCAAGTATGTTGGCCAATCAGAGAGGTTCACTGTGTAGCAAGTATGTTGGCCAATCAGAGAGGCTCACTGTGTAGCAAGTATGTTGGCCAATCAGAGAGATTCACTGTGTAGCAAGTATGTTGGCCAATCAGAGAGGTTCACTGTGTAGCAAGTAGAGTGAGCGTATCACTAATGCATTGCAAGATGGGGGGAATTACACAATTTAAAAGTTAATAATGAGGAGTAAGCTACAATGGGTAACCAACAAGTAGACTGTGGTTTTACTGAATGGGCTTTTTTTTTATATATATATTTTTTGTTAACCTTTATTTAATCAGGCAAGTCTGTTAAGAACAAATTCTTATTTAAAATGACGGCCTAGGAACAGTGGGTGAACTGCCTGTTCAGGGGCAGAACGACAGATTTGTACCTTGTCAGCTCGGGGGTTTGAACTTGCAACCTTCCGGTTACTAGTCCAACGCTCTAACCACTAGGCGACCCTGTCGCCCGGCTTGGGGAGAAAGCACAGTATGTGGCGTCAATTAGCCTAGCTGTCTTCTCTACTCCAGTCAAGACAGACACTGTTACATGGGGTGATAAATAACATGGTGGCTGCTACAAGTTAGCCAGTGTTGCGTTGGCGTCTCTCCATCTGCATGATCCCATCACAGCAGTTGCATGGCCAGAGTCTGGGTTTAAAAAAAAAAGACATGTATATCAGATATCCAACAAAAAAATCATGATACTATTTCAATCGTGAAATGATTTCAAGCCCCCACCCCGAAAGAAAACACAGTTATTTTGTGACCTGTTCGATGCTCACCCTGTCTGCTGTGGTAACTCGGTGCCCTCCTTCTCCCAGGTTACTCTGGGAAGATCAGTCAGATGCCTGTCATCCTGACCCCTCTGTGCCCTCTTTCTCCCAGGTTACTCTGGGAAGATCAGTCAGATGCCTGTCATCCTGACCCCTCTGTGCCCTCTTTCTCCCAGGTTACTCTGGGAAGATCAGTCAGATGCCTGTCATCCTGACCCCTCTGTGCCCTCTTTCTCCCAGGTTACTCTGGGAAGATCAGTCAGATGCCGGTCATCCTGACCCCTCTGTGCCCTCTTTCTCCCAGGTTACTCTGGGAAGATCAGTCAGATGCCGGTCATCCTGACACCGCTGCACTTCGACCGCGATTCCTCACAGAGGCAGCCGTCCTGTCGGCGCTCTGTGGTCGTCAGAACTTTCATCACCAGCGACTTCATGACCGGGATACCAGCCACGCCAGGAAAACACATCCCCGAGGAGGTACTGAGGCTCACCACCAGATGGGGATCAGACAGACAGACATAGTTCTATTGCTCTCAGTGCAGATGTTTAAACCAGTCTCCGGTTTTGAACCCTTCTTCTCTTGTATTATCTGTCATGTCTCCCCCAGGTGGTGCTGAAGATGGTGAATGAGATCAAGAAGATCCCTGGCATCTCCCGGGTGATGTTCGACCTGACCTCCAAACCTCCCGGTACCACAGAGTGGGAGTAGAGCTCACAGAGAGAGAGAAGGGAGGTGTGGTGAGCTCCTCCTCCTCCTTTCTTTCCCTCTCCTAACACCCCCCCTCCCAATCTCACCCCTCCTCTCCTTTCTTTCCCTCTCCTAACACCTCCCCACTCCCCTGGCCTGCCCCCCCCAACCTCACCCCTCCTTTCCGATCACCCCCCCGTAGAACATTCCCGTGGAAAGCAGGCAGTACTGTGATCAGCGCACACTTGAAGCTGCCACTCTGCCCCCCCCTCCCCTCCCCCTTCATTTTTTTGGGGGAGGGGTGGATGACTATTCACCCTTCTTTTTGGGTCCGTTTCTTCGTGCGTGACAATACATTATTCCTTTTTTTTGGTGCAAGTGCTGCTTCCTGTTTGGAAACCGCCAGTTGAGGTCAAGAGTTAAGGAGTTCAGGAAGTGGATTGTGTACACGGTATGCCTCAGATTACAGCGTGAGACCAACAACTGAAGAAAGCAAAAACGACATACTTGTATGACATAACGGAGAAGGAAGAGCAGCAACTAGCCAGGTGGTTTAAAAGTCATCCATCGTTTTAAAAAATTATTTTTTTGCTTTTTTTTTGTTACACTTCTGACAGGTTTTTTTTCTCCCAAAATGATTTTTACTCATCCGTTTACCTTTCAACTGTATACTGTACAAAGAGACAGGGGTTTCCTGTCCAAAGTCATTCAGCAGAGAAACTGTGACAAATTAGTATTTAAAAAAAAAAAAAAAGTTTACTTTTCATTTTGCCAAATGTAGACGAGCCGTGGTGAAATTAGATCTGGGTTATTATCTCTTGTTAACGATCCACTTAAATCAAAATGGTGATGGTTAAAGCTACCCGACCGCGGTCAACAGAAAATATTAGTTTATTATCACAGATGTGTGACACTGTGTGGGAAATCCCCAAAATGACGAGTTGTCCTTTTCTTTGGGTGCCTGTTTCTTTGGGTGCCTGTTTCTTTGTGTGCCTGTTTCTTTGGGTGCCTGTTTCTTTGTGTGCCTGTTTCTTTGGGTGCCTGTTTCTTTGGGTGCCTGTTTCTTTGTGTGCCTGTAAGCCTGTTGGGTGCCTGTTTCTTTGGGTGCCTGTTTCTTTGGGTGCCTGCTTCTTCGTGTGCCTGCTTCTTCGTGTGCCTGTTTCTTTGTGTGCCTGTTTCTTTGTGTGCCTGTTTCTTTGTGTGCCTGTTTCTTTGGGTGCCTGTTTCTTTGTGTGCCTGTTTCTTTGTGTGCCTGTAAGCCTGTTGGGTGCCTGTTTCTTCGTGTGCCTGTTTCTTCGTGTGCCTGTTTCTTCGTGTGCCTGTTTCTTCGTGTGCCTGTTTCTTCGTGTGCCTGTTTCTTTGGGTGCCTGCTTCTTCGTGTGCCTGCTTCTTCGTGTGCCTGTTTCTTTGTGTGCCTGTTTCTTTGTGTGCCTGTTTCTTTGTGTGCCTGTTTCTTTGTGTGCCTGTTTCTTCGTGTGCCTGTTTCTTCGTGTGCCTGTTTCTTCGTGTGCCTGTTTCTTCGTGTGCCTGTTTCTTTGTGTGCCTGTTTCTTCGTGTGCCTGTTTCTTCGTGTGCCTGTTTCTTTGGGTGCCTGTTTCTTTGGGTGCCTGTTTCTTTGGGTGCCTGTTTCTTTGGGTGCCTGTTTCTTTGTGTGCCTGTTTCTTCGGGTGCCTGTTTCTTCGGGTGCCTGTTTCTTCGGGTGCCTGTTTCTTCGGGTGCCTGTTTCTTCGGGTGCCTGTTTCTTCGGGTGCCTGTTTCTTCGGGTGCCTGTTTCTTCGGGTGCCTGTTTCTTCGGGTGCCTGTTTCTTCGGGTGCCTGTTTCTTCGGGTGCCTGTTTCTTCGGGTGCCTGTTTCTTTGTGTGCCTGTTTCTTTGTGTGCCTGTTTCTTCGTGTGCCTGTTTCTTTGTGTGCCTGTTTCTTTGGGTGCCTGTTTCTTTGGGTGCCTGTTTCTTTGGGTGCCTGTTTCTTTGTGTGCCTGTTTCTTTGTGTGCCTGTTTCTTTGCTCCTCCTTTGTTTTTGTTAATTTTCCTTCATGTTTTTCAGAGAAACAAGAGGACTGACATTGAATTCAGATGTTATTACTGTCTAATTGATGTGTGAATGTCATCTTTGTTGTTTTCACCTCCTACAGGTGTGTAGGAGCAACGTTTGCACATTTCTCTTTTTACCCATAAAGCCATGGTGCTTTCCTGACGCGAAGGGAATGTACTTCCAGTTGACGGATTTTAAAACCCCAATCACGGAGCATCCCCCCCCCCTTTTTTTTTAATAGTGTCAAAGGTCAAATTGAAGACCGGCAGTGGTCATCTTGAACGTTTCAACTACCAGAGGAGTCCCCAAATAGGCATTCCCAGTAACCTGGTTCTGCGAATGCTTTCAACATTCATTTAATGAGATAGTCCTCAGCTAGTCCAGGACTCAGCATTTTACTGGGCCTGAAACGAGTGGTCTTAAGGACCCCTGTCTGCCCCATGTCCAGCCTGCAGGTCATGTTTTACTGTGCGATAATACTGATTTTACATGCCTCTGTGTTTGACTTTGTACCCCTCACCTTAGATATTATTTCGTTATAACAGCAAAATACACAATGCAAAATGAATCTGTTCCTGAAACTTAACTTAACTCTTATTTGCAACTTGTTCTTAATGTCTCTCCTTCTGTGTTGTCTTTTACTTGTGTATTTTATGATGCACATGTTTACTTGGAAAACAAACAAAAAACGGCTTTAAAATGTATGGGTTTAATTTTATAGTTGGATTTTACTGCAATATTGAAATGATTTAAGTTATGCAATTCTGTCAGATAATTTAGTTTTTAAAATGATCGATGCTCATTTTTCCTCAGTAACGTGCCTCACAACAAGCCGCCACGTGCAGATTCACGATGACATTTGTATAATGAAAAACCAAGCTTTAATAAATAAGTCCATGTTGAATCTGTATTCTCACACTCTTGGCCAACTGTTGAAAGATGTCCAGATTTATTTTCACAACCAACAGATGTTTTAATGTTTGTATTTCGCAAAACTTTTCTAGTATTCTGTTTGTAGCAGAATACTAATATATATATTTATATTTATTTATATTTATATATATTTATTATATATATATATTTATATATATATTATATTATATTTATATATATTTATATATATATTTATATATATATATATATTTATATATATTTATATATATTTATTTATATATATATATATATATATATATTTATTTATTAAAATATATATATATATATATATATATATATATTTATTAAAATATATATATGTTAGGTCCTCGAGAACGGGCGTCTCTTATTAGGTTTGAGACCGGAGCGTGACTAATTGATGTCTGGCATTGAACTTCCCGTCGCGAGGGACTGTGGAACCTTTGCACGTGCCTCTGGGTCGGGAAGGTCGTGAGAGTACAAGTTCTACTGGCTCTTCTGTCTACATCCTTTAGACTTATGAGGTAGTTAGGGAAGTAGATGTGTGCCAAGTTGTCATCAAGGCAAAGGATGGCTACTTTGAAGAATCTTAAATAATATAAAATATATTTTTTGATTTAACACTTTTTTTAGTTGGTTAATACAAGATTGTGTGATTTCATAGTTTTAATGTCTTCACTATTATTCTCCATTGCAGAAACTAGTACAAATTAATAATAAAGAAAAACCCTTGAATGAGTAGGTGTGTCAACTTTTGACAGGTGCTGTACATGCACACAGTGTACAGTGCATTCGGAAGCTATTCAGACCCCTTCACTTGAAGGTCCCCAAGAACACACTTACTCCATCATTCTTAAATGGAAGAAGTTTGGAACCACCATGAGTCTTCCTAGAGCTGGTCGCCCGGCCAAACTGAGCAATCGGGGGGAGAAGGGCCTTGGTCAGGGAGATGACCGAGAACCTGATGGTCACTTGTGACGGTGCTCCAGAGTTGGGTCTGAGTACTTTCCTGAATTCACTGTATCATTTCAAAACGTGTCACTAGGTGTAAGCAAGACCATCAGGAAATAGTTAAACTGGGATATGACTGTAGTTAATCAGGGTAATTTTTTCCACAAATAGACATATTTTCCTTTCTATGGTAGCAAGATCTTATCTATTTTTTGTTGTTGTCAAATTTTCTATGAAAATGTGTTGTAGTGAGAATTTATTTTGGGATAGGTATACCGAGTATATCCACATCCCCCGTCAGATCATTTCATTGCTAAACTACACAGTAATATAAAAGTAGTATTTAAAAAATAAAAATACATGTTTTTGGTGTTGCATTATCCAATACAGTAAAGTACACATCATTTGGTTGTAATCCAGAGAGGTTTGAACAGGTAAAGTACACATCATAATTTGATATGTTAGAACAGGTATCTAGATCCTCTGAGGCTGTGGAGGGATTCTAATTGGGGATTTAAAAGAAAACATGAATCATCAACAACACTTTTTGTTTTTAAACCCTGGATTTCTAATCTCTTGATATTATTGTTGGATCTGATTTTTAACAGCTAACATTTCAATGGAAATGATAAATAGATATGCCGATAGCGGACAACCTTGTTTTACTCCTCTTGACAGTTTAAATACATTCTGAGATGTCGTAGCCATTATTGACTATTTTACACCTGGGGTTACTATACATAACTTTAACCCATTGTTTTAATAGATTCTCCAAAATGTAAATATTACAGGCATTTATATATCAATTCCAGTCGTAGGTCATCAAAAGCCTTTTCAAAGTCTGCTATAAATAGCAGGCCTGGTTTCCCAGATGTTTCATAGTGTTCTTGTAACGACGTTCTTCGTTTGTAGAAAGAGAGTCGGACCGAAATGCAGCGTGGTGGTTACTCATGTCTTTAATGAAGGAAAAAAGCGATACATGAAATAACTATACAAATACGAAAACAACAAACGGAACGTGAAACCTATTACAGCCTATCTGGTGAAACTACACAGAGACAGGAACAATCACCCACAAAATACAAAGTGAACCCCGGCTACCTAAATACGGTTCCCAATCAGAGATAACGAGAATCACCTGACTCTGATTGAGAACCGCCTCAGGCAGCCAAGCCCATACAACACCCCTACTCAGCCGCAATCCCAATAATACAAAAACCCCAATACGAAATACAACAACATAAACCCATGTCACACCCTGGCCTGACCAAATAATAAAGAAAACACAAAATACTAAGACCAAGGCGTGACAGTTCTATTGTTTCCAGTACTTTTCTTAAATTATGGCCAATGTATCGTCCATGAAAAAAAAAATAACCTGTCTTATTTAGAATGAATAATATCCGACCAATGCCTTTTTTAATTCAATGCGCTATACATTTTGCTAAAAATTTCTCATCACAACACTGTAAGGGGGCTTTTAAAAAAATGGGCTGGATCTTTATATATACACCACTTGGATCCTGTTTCAGTAATAATGAAATCAGACCTGGTTGAGTATCTGATAATCTATTGTTTTTATAGGAGTGGTTAAAACGTGCTAATAATGAGGTTTGTTATACCTCCACTGGTATACCATCCATCCCTGGAGTTTGGTATCCTTCCACTGGTAGGCCATCCAGCCCTGGAGTTTGGTATCCTTCCACTGGTATGCCATCCAGCCCTGGAGTTTGGTATCCTTCCACTGGTAGGCCATCCAGCCCTGGAGTTTAGTATCCTTCCACTGGTAGGTCATCCAGCCCTGGAGTTTGGTATCCTTCCACTGGTATGCCATCCAGCCCTGGAGTTTGGTATCCTTCCACTGGTAGGTCATCCAGCCCTGGAGTTTGGTATCCTTCCACTGGTAGGTCATCCAGTCCTGGAGTTTGGTATCCTTCCACTGGTAGGTCATCCAGTCCTGGAGTTTGGTATCCTTCCACTGGTAGGTCATCCAGTCCTGGAGTTTGGTATCCTTCCACTGGTAGGTCATCCAGTCCTGGAGTTTGGTATCCTTCCACTGGTAGGTCATCCAGCCCTGGAGTTTGGTATCCTTCCACTGGTAGGTCATCCAGCCCTGGAGTTTGGTATCCTTCCACTGGTAGGTCATCCAGTCCTGGAGTTTGGTATCCTTCCACTGGTAGGTCATCCAGTCCTGGAGTTTGGTATCCTTCCACTGGTAGGTCATCCAGTCCTGGAGTTTGGTATCCTTCCACTGGTAGGTCATCCTGTCCTGGAGTTTGGTATCCTTCCACTGGTAGGTCATCCAGTCCTGGAGTTTGGTATCCTTCCACTGGTAGGCCATCCTTTTTCCCCCCATACAATTAGCTTCGGTAAGAGGAGACTGAGGAGACAAACAAAAGCACATGCTTATAGTACTTTACTTCCTCTTGTCAAAATATTGTTTGGTAAATCATGGGTGACTTTGTCATTTGTAACAAGTTTCAGTAAATCTATTTTTGGTAGCATTTATATGTTGAAGATTTAATCCTCCATGTATATCTCACTAGGTCAGGATATTAATCCTCCTCCATGTATATCTCACTAGGTCAGGATATTAAACCTCCATGTATATCTCACTAGGTCAGGATATTAAACCTCCTCCATGTCTATCTCACTAGGTCAGGATATTAATCCTCCTCCATGTATATCTCACTAGGTCAGGATATTAAACCTCCATGTATATCTCACTAGGTCAGGATATTAAACCTCCTCCATGTATATCTCACTAGGTCAGGATATTAATCCTCCTCCATGTATATCTCACTAGGTCAGGATATTAAACCTCCATGTATATCTCACTAGGTCAGGATATTAAACCTCCTCCATGTATATCTCACTAGGTCAGGATATTAAACCTCCATGTATATCTCACTAGGTCAGGATATTAAACCTCCATGTATATCTCACTAGGTCAGGATATTAAACCTCCTCCATGTATATCTCACTAGGTCAGGATATTAAACCTCCTCCATGTATATCTCACTAGGTCAGGATATTAAACCTCCTCCATGTATATCTCACTAGGTCAGGATATTAAACCTCCTCCATGTATATCTCACTAGGTCAGGATATTAAACCTCCTCCATGTATATCTCACTAGGTCAGGATATTAAACCTCCTCCATGTATATCTCACTAGGTCAGGATATTAAACCTCCTCCATGTATATCTCACTAGGTCAGGATATTAAACCTCCTCCATGTATATCTCACTAGGTCAGGATATTAAACCTCCTCCATGTATATCTCACTAGGTCAGGATATTAAACCTCCTCCATGTATATCTCACTAGGCCAGGATATTAAATCTCCGTGTATATCTCACTAGGTCAGGGTATTAAACCTCCTCCATGTATCTCTCACTAGGTCAGGATATTAAACCTCCTCCATGTATATCTCACTAGGTCAGGATATTAAACCTCCATGTATCTCTCACTAGGTCAGGATATTAAACCTCCATGTATATCTCACTAGGTCAGGATATTAAACCTCCTCCATGTATATCTCACTAGGTCAGGATATTAAACCCCATTAGTTCCTGCCAAGGCAGCAGCTACTCTTCCTGGGGTTTATTATGAATCCCCATTAGTTCCTGCCAAGGCAGCAGCTACTCTTCCTGGGGTTTATTATGGATCCCCATTAGTTCCTGCCAAGGCAGCAGCTACTCTTCCTGGGGTTTATTATGGATCCCCATTAGTTCCTGCCAAGGCAGCAGCTACTCTTCCAGGGGTTTATTATGGATCCCCATTAGTTCCTGCCAAGGCACCAGCTACTCTTCCTGGGGTTTATTATGGATCCCCATTAGTTGTTGCCAAGGCACCAGCTACTCTTCCTGGGGTCCAAACACATTAAGACACTTACATTACATATAAAACACAAGATAAAACAGTACATCATATAACATTATTACACCACTACATATCTACAATACAAAATGTTTAATACCACCATACAACAATATTTGTGTGTGTGTGTGTGTGTGTGTGTGTGTGTGTACACGTGTGTGTGTGTGTCTTCACAGTCCCTGTTGTTCCATAAGGTGTATTTTTACCTGTTTTTAAAAATCTGATTCTACTGCTGCATCAGTTACCTGATGGGGAATAGAGTTCCATGTAGTCATGGCTCTATGTAGTACTGTGGAATAGAGTTCCATGTAGTCATGGGTCTATGTAGTACTGTAGAATAGAGTTCCATGTAGTCATGGCTCTATGTAGTACTGGGGAATAGAGTTCCATGTAGTCATGGCTCTATGTAGTACTGTGGAATAGATTTCCATGTAGTCATGGCTCTACGTAGTACTGTGGAATAGAGTTCCATGTAGTCATGGCTCTATGTAGTACTGTGGAATAGAGTTCCATGTAGTCATGGCTCTATGTAGTACTGTGGAATAGAGTTCCACGTAGTCATGGCTCTATGTAGTACTGTGGAATAGAGTTCCATGTAGTCATGGCTCTATGTAGTACTGTAGAATAGAGTTCCATGTAGTCATGGCTCTATGTAGTACTGTGGAATAGAGTTCCATGTAGTCATGGCTCTATGTAGTACTGTGGAATAGAGTTCCATGTAGTCATGGCTCTATGTAGTACTGTGGAATAGAGTTCCATGTAGTCATGGCTCTCTGTAGTACTGTGGAATAGAGTTCCATGTAGTCATGGCTCTATGTAGTACTGTGCACCTCCCATAGTCTGTTCTGGACTTGGGGACTGTGAAGAGACCTCTGGTGTCATGTCTTGTGGGGTATGCATGGGTGTCTGAGCTGTGTGTTAGTAGTTTAAACAGACCTCTGGTGTCATGTCTTGTGGGGTATGCATGGGTGTCTGAGCTGTGTGCTAGTAGTTTAAACAGACAGCTCGGTACATTCAGCTTGTCAACACTTCTTACAAAAATAAGTAGTGATGAAGTAAAACTCTCTCCCAATTTGAGCCATTTAAATTATTATTTTTTATTTAACTAGGCAAGTCAGTTAAGAACAAATTCTTATTTTCAATGACGGCCTAGGAACAGTGGGTTAACTGCCTGTTCAGGGGCAGAACGACAGATTTGCACCTTGTCAGCTCGGGGATTTGAACTTGCAACCTTCCGGTTACTAGTCCAACGCTCCAACCACTAGGCTACCCTGCATATAATTGTTAGTTCCCGGTGTACTGTTAAGGGCCAGCCGTCCTGCCTTGTTCTGAGCCAATTCTAATTTACTTAAGTCCCTCTTTATGGCACCTGACCACACGACTGAACAGTATTCAGGTGCGATAACTAGGGCCTGTAGGACCTGCTTTGTCGCATCTGCTACAAGACCATGGTGCTTGCCTACGGAGCTGTGAGGGGAACGGCACCTCAGTACCTCCAGGCTCTGATCAGGCCCTACACCCAAACAAGGGCACTGCGTTCATCCACCTCTGGCCTGCTCGCCTCCCTACCACTGAGGAAGTACAGTTCCCGCTCAGCCCAGTCAAAACTGTTCGCTGCTCTGGCCCCCCAATGGTGGAACAAACTCCCTCACGACGCCAGGACAGCGGAGTCAATCACCACCTTCCGGAGACACCTGAAACCCCACCTCTTTAAGGAATACCTAGGATAGGATAAGTAATCCTTCTCACCCCCCCCTTTAAGATTTAGATGCACTATTGTAAAGTGACTATTCTACTGGATGTCATAAGGTGAATGCACCAATTTGTAAGTCGCTCTGGATAAGAGCGTCTGCTAAATGACTTAAATGTAAATGTTGACAGAGAACGCTTTATTACGGACATATTTCTCCCCATTTCTAGCTATCGATATGTTATGACCATGACCGTTTACAATCCAGGGTTACACCAAGCAGTCTCGTCACCTCAACTTGTTTATGGTCCTATAACACATTTCAAATCATCCATCTACCTTGTGGATCTGTTTTGGACAATTTACACATTCAGATCAAAAATTAGGAATTGATATCATCAACCCTGTTGAGTTTCTTAGTCCATGGGAGAAGTATATTTGTCTGTCCCCCCAGTCCATTCTCCACAAAACGTCATATTACATTATTTGAGTCTTAATAGTCCATGGGAGAAGTATATTTGCCCCCCAGTCCATTCTCCACAAAACGTCATATTAAATTATTTGAGTTTCTTAGTCCATGGGAGAAGTATATTTGTCCCCCCTCCCCCCCAGTCCATTCTCCACAAAACGTCATGTTAAATTATTTGAGTTTTAATAGTCCATGGGAGAAGTATATCCCCCAGTCCATTCTCCACAAAACGTCATGTTAAATTATTTGAGTTTTAATAGTCCATGGGAGAAGTATATCCCCCCAGTCCATTCTCCACAAAACGTCATATTACATTATTTGAGTTTCCTTTAAGCAAAACATCTTATATTCCTTCTCTTTGAGCAGGTAAATACTGTCTTTTCTTATTATCTGCTAAACTATTACAATTATAACTGGCTATACCTATTTCACCATTTACCACAAAGAGATACACATTTCACCTCTGTTTATCATAATATATGTTTGTAAACTTACCATTAAAAACTACCAGAGTGTTTGTGTGTCCAAATAGCTGTACCATGATATTTGCATTGCTGCTAAGAAAACCTCCAACAATTGTTCTCTACTATTCCACCCGTTAAGTTGGGTTGTCATCCCAGTGACCGGCAGACCACCTCTGTCCCGCCTGGATCCCAGGGCCCCTGAGAGACCTGGACCCATCCTTGGAAAAGAGCACAAGAACAGAAGTAGATCAACCATCAAAAGCATTTCCATCGCCCTCGATTGTATTATATCGTTATTGAAATATATTGTGTATCTTAATTTGCACAATTAACAAATACTATTTGTAATAATGTAGGCAGATCATGAGAAGGATTGTTATCTATGACCAGGAATAACATTTACAAAAATTACAGTTTTCGGCAAGCAATTATTGTGATTAATCCTGTATTGTCCCTAACATCATTACCCCATAGCAACAGACGTGGGAGATACACACACACACACACGACCCCTTTCCCCACAAACAACCACAAGCTCAGACGTTCAACAGTTGCTCCATCCCTGAGCCCAACTCAACAGAAGACTTGTTGTGTGAATGCAAATACAGTTGTAGCTGTTTGAGAAGGCAACATTGTCCAAGAATGGAAGATTTGATGCTGCTGCTCCTGCCTGCGGCTATGGAACCCTGACCTGTTCACCGGACATGCTTCCTGTCCCAGACCTATTATTTGACCATGCTGGTCATTTATGAACATTTGAACATCTTGACCATGTTCTGTTATAATCTCCACCCAGCACAGCCAGAAGAGGACTGGCCACCCCTCAGCCTGGTTCCTCTCTAGGTTTCTTCCTAGTTTTTGGCCTTTCTAGGGAGTTTTTCCTAGCCAACGTGCTTCTACACCTGCATTGCTTGCTGTTTGGGGTTTTAGGCTGGGTTTCTGTACAGCACTTTGAGATATCAGCTGATGTACGAAGGGCTATATAAATACATTTGATTTGATTAACCAATGTCAAGTCCTAGCTGATGGTTCTCAGATACACCCACCTACCCGGAAACACACACATGCTGTTGTGTCCATTTCCCCAAGAATCTCTGTGCAGTCAGACCTTTTATGTTGTGCCACCAGGGCCACAATAATTTGCCCCCTCTCGGCGAGGTACAAGGTCATCAAGGTTCTCATTAGCAGCTTGGAGAAATTCCTTGTGTATTATGCTCACCCATCAGGGGGGTTTGGCTTGAGGGAGGCTCAGAATCTTGAGGCAGGCTCAGAATCTTGAGGGAGGCTCAGAATCTTGAGGGAGGCTCAGAATCTTGAGGCAGGCTCAGAATCTTGAGGGAGGCTCAGAATCTTGAGGCAGGCTCAGAATCTTGAGGGAGGCTCAGAATCTTGAGGCAGGCTCAGAATCTTGAGGGAGGCTCAGAATCTTGAGGGAGGCTCAGAATCTTGAGGAGGCTCAGAATCTTGAGGCAGGCTCAGAATCTTGAAGGAGGCTCAGAATCTTGAGGCAGGCTCAGAATCTTGAGGCAGGCTCAGAATCTTGAGGCAGGCTCAGAATCTTGAGGCAGGCTCAGAATCTTGAGGCAGGCTCAGAATCTTGAGGGAGGCTCAGAATCTTGAGGAGGCTCAGAATCTTGAGGCAGGCTCAGAATCTTGAGGAGGCTCAGAATCTTGAGGAGGCTCAGAATCTTGAGGCAGGCTCAGAAGAGGCTCAGAATCCTGAGGGAGGCTCAGAATCTTGAGGAGGCTCAGAATCTTGAGGCAGGCTCAGAATCTTGAGGCTCAGAATCTTGAGGAGGGCTGAGGAGGCTAAGAATCTTCTTGAGGCAGGCTCAGAATCTTGAAGGAGGAATCTTGAGGAGGCTCAGAATCTTGAGGGCAGGCTCAGAATCTTGAGGGCAGGCTCAGAATCTTGAGGGAATCTTGAGGAGGCTCAGAATCTTGAGGCTCAGGAGGCTCAGAATCTTGAGGCAGGCTCAGAATCTTGAGGCAGGCTCAGAATCTTGAGGGAGGCTCAGAATCTTGAGGGAGGCTCAGAATCTTGAGGGAGGCTCAGAATCTTGAGGGAGGCTCAGAATCTTGAGGGAGCGCTGCTGCTCTAGTAGATCTTTGACCGCGTTTATCTTTCTGTTTTGGCTGCCTATTGGCTACTTACAGTTGGCCCATAAAAACAGATAAGGACTTATCCTTACTGAATGCGTCACCTCAGGTGAGTGTCTAGGGTATAGCGTTGGGGACAGTTCCATCACGATAGGGCAATAAATCAACTATATTTGTCATGTATTGTAAAATGTATAACCCATATCTGCATATCCAACTGCTTCTGTTCTGGCGCAGTCCCTGCTCTTCAGAACCCAGGTTGGAGACTCTGTTTTAATGTTGCTTATTTATTTAGGACATTTTTAGGACATAAAAACATGTAAGTCTACTTCATTAAATATGTATTGTAATGGTGTGCGTTTTATTACAATAAATTATACATTTGGGTTTCAGTAGGCTTAAAGTGTCAACTCGAGAAGCCACCTGTTTGTGCAAACTGAACACCGCCAGCGATACTGTCCCACCGGTGTCTCTCCACCGCGGGGGTTCAGGTGTTTCTCTCCCTGATGATTGAAGGACAAGTGTCGACAAGTTCAGACTCACGGCAGCGAGAGACCCAGAGGACGCTTCGGAATAAACGATACAGTATGCCGAGGTAATTACTGAGCATTACGGCCAATGTCCCGTGAGCGCTCATTCGCATCTCCAGTGCAGATCACCACATGGTGCTGCCAATTAAATCAGAGCCCCGTGGCGCTGTGTGTTATGTCGTTAACATGAATACAGACAGACAATCACATGCCAGACAATTCATTTGTACTTTATTTTGAATTTTCTAACTCATAATTAGGCGTCCCACTTTACACAAGGTTATTTAGCCTACACTTCCACTGTCATGTGTCCTTCATTTATAACTTTGTAATTTTGATTAGAAGGCCAAAAATGCAAAACCATATAGGCTAATATAAAGTAATGCAAGCGACACAATATATATTTTAACACTAAGGCGCATATAGCCTAGGCCTATAATCTGCTCAATTCTTAGTTATTATTTTTATTAGACACATTTAATGTAATTATTTTCATGAATTTATTACAGTCAATAATGTTCATAATCTATGAACCGCAACAGTCCTTTTTGTTTATCTCATGTCTCCATGAAGAGGCTGTTTTGTCAAATTATGTTATGCAACACTGCCGATAGTCATCTCCTGAGATTTGGCAGAGGCACCTGCTTGTACCGATGCTGTTTCTTCAGAGCCCGACACTGTGAACAAGCTACTTTATACCACACGTTCACATCATGGATAATACTGGATTCAGTTGGAAATACCGGTTACTGTGTGGATTATGTGCTTTTCTCCACTTTCACGCGTCCATCTCGGCGGAGTCCACCTGTAAACTGAAGGCCAAGTTTAACCTGAACGGCTACAGGAACGTAGATAAGAAAAAGGTGGTCGTGGGAGGGATGTTTCCCGTTCACCGCCGCATCGCCTCAGCCAATACCAACAGCTCCTCGGTGCCGCTGTCCCTGGGATGCGAGGGGTGAGTACCGGTGAATATTTCGTGTCATGGGATACAATCACATTATATTACTCAGGAGTTTAAGGCAGTTAAACTGGATTGCGAGGTGGACAGAGTGACGGTGTGAATGTGGGAACATTTTCGAAATTAGAGTAAGTTAGTCCTGTTGTATTTCAAATATTATGTGAATGTTATTTAGAACCAGAACATTCTGGGAATTGCTTCTCGACTGAGTCACCCCCCTCCTCCTCCCCTCAAGGTCCTGCTCCCTCATCCAATCGGTGACTCAACAATCACCATCATCCCTAAACTCTCCCTACAGCCCCCTAGATCTGAACTGCTCCTATATTAGTCAATAAACTAAATTATGATGATCTTGGCTTGTTGTCATTCCACCAATATTGTGATCGTTTGTCGCACTCTAGTGGCGGCGTAATGCAACTTCACTACCTTTTATAATATATTGCATATACAGCACTATTCAAGATGGTAACTACTACTATTATTACTATTTCTAACTCTTTCCCATCATCATTATCACCGTCATCATCATCACTTCTCATCCAGGTTTAACTTCCGGACGTTTCGTTGGACTCAGACAATGCTCTTCGCCATTGATGAGATCAACAAGCGGACAGACCTCCTCCCCGACACGGACCTGGGATATGTCATCTACGACTCCTGTTTCACCATCTCCAAGGCTGTGGAGGGCACCCTCACCTACCTGACGGGGCAGGAAGAGGCCGTGCCCAACTACCGCTGTGGCACAGGGGCTCCCCTGGCCGCTCTAGTGGGGGCTGGGGGGTCAGACCTGTCCATCGCCACCGCACGCATACTGGGACTCTACTATTTCCCCCAGGTATCTCTGTCTATCTACATATTAATACATACAATACTCTCTCTTCACTGCAGCTCCTATATCTATCTAGGTGTGGTGTGGCCTAATCCAGTGGACATTTTCCTCTCCCTCTCTCCTCCCTCTCTCACCCTCTCTCCTCTCTCTCCCTCTCCTCTCCTCTCTCTCCTCTCTCCTCCTCTCCTCTCTCTCTCTCTCTCTCTCTCTCTCTCTCTCTCTCTCTCTCTCTCTCTCTCTCTCTCTCTCTCTCTCTCTCTCTCTCTCTCTCTCTCTCTCTCTCTCTCTCTCTCTCTCTCTCTCTCTCTCTCTCTCCCTCTCTCTCTCCTCTCTCTCTCTCTCTCTCTCTCTCTCTCTCTCTCCTCTCTCTTTCCTCTCTCTCTCCTCTCTCTCTCTCTCTCTCCTTCTCTCTCTCTCTCTCTCTCTCCTCTCTCTCTCTCTCTCTCTCCCTCTTTCCTTCCTCTCTCCTCTCTCTCTCCCTCTCTCCTCCCTCTCACTCTCTCTCTCTCTCTCTCTCTCTTCCTCTCTCTCTTCCTCTCCTCTCTCTCTCTCTCTCTCTCTCTCTCTCTCTCTCTCTCTCTCTCTCTCTCTCTCTCTCTCTCTCTCTCTCTCTTCTCTCTCTCTCCTCTCTCTCTTTCTCTCTCTCTTTCTCTCTCTCTCTCTCTCTCCCTCTCCCTCTCTCTCTCTCATCCTTCTCTCCTCGTCTCTAGGTGAGTTACTCGTCGTCCTGCTCTGTGTTGGACAGTAAGTTCCAGTTTCCCACCTTTCTGAGGACCATCCCCAACGACGTCTACCAGTCTGAGGCAATGGCCCGCCTGGTGCTGCACTTTGGGTGGACCTGGGTGGGAACCATCGCCGCGGACGACGACTATGGGAAGTATGGCATCAAGGCCTTCAAGGAACAGGTGGAGGAGGCTGGGGTCTGCATCTCTTTCTCTGAGACTCTGCCCAAGGTGACCGGTTACTGTTTCCATTACATCACAGCCCTCAGTGTCTCTCTCTGTCTCTGTTTCTGCCTCTCTTCTTCTCTCTCTCTTCTCTCTCTTCTTCTCTCTCTTCTCTCTCTTCTTCATTCTCTTCTTCTCTCTCTTCTTCTCTCTCTTCTTCTCTCTCTTCTTCTCTCTCTTCTTCATTCTCTTCTCTCTCTTCTTCTCTCTCTTCTTCTCTCTCTTATTCTCTCTCTTATTCTCTCTCTTCTTCTCTCTCTTCTTCTGTCTATTTCCCCTCAATTTCTCTCCATCAATTTGCTTTTACCATACACAAGTTAATAAAGATTTGGAACCCCGTCCTCCCTACTGTTTCCTGTCCTGTGCAGGTGAGCTCTCCAGAGGACATCCGGCGTATTGTGGAGACGGTGGTGGAGTCGACCGCTAAAATCATTGTTGTGTTCTCCTCTGATGTGGACCTGAGCCCTCTGATCCAGGAGCTGATCCAACACAATGTCACCAACCGCACCTGGATCGCCAGCGAGGCCTGGGTCACCTCCGCACTCATCAACCAGCCTGGGGTGAGGGGGTCAACTAATGGTTAGGTTCAACCAGGGGTCACAGGGACGATAGAATTAGAGTCAGCAGAGTGACCATTTTTATTCGAAAACGGTGTTCCCTGATATGTTGGGTGTTTTCTGTGTCCAGGTGAGTTCATTGCTGGGCGGTACCCTGGGATTCGGTCTGAAGCGTGCTGAGATCCCCGGTCTCCAGCGTCACCTGCTAAACATAGACCCCTACTCCAACCCGCTCACTGAGGAATTCTGGGAAACGGCGTTCAACTGCACGCTGGACTACGGCCGGGCTCTGAGGCTGGCGAAAACAGCAGTGGGGGGCAACACAAGCCTGTCCAGGGCAGTCAGAGGGGTGCCTGAGGGTCTGTGTTCGGGACAGGAGTCCCTGGGGAAACTGAATAATACCTACTCTGACGTGACCCAGCTACGCATCACATACAGGTAGATATGATGATGATGATGATGACGACAGTGATAGCGATGATGATGATGATGACGATATAATGTATTACAGTGTGTATAAGGCTGTGTACACTGTGGCCCATGCCTTGCATAACATGGAGATCTGTGAGCCTGGCCAGGGGCCCTTCAACAACAACAGCTGTGCTGACATCACCAAATTTGAGCCTTGGCAGGTCAGTCTGTGTGTCTGTCTGTGTCTGTCTGTGTGTGTGTGTCTCTGTGTCTGTATGTATGTATGTATGTATGTCTGTATGTATGTATGTATGTATGTATGTGTGTGTGTGTCTGTGTGTGTGTGTGTGTGTGTGTGTGTGTGTGTGTGTGTGTGTGTGTGTCTGTGTCTGTGTGTGTGTGTGTGTCTCTGTGTGTGTGTGTGTATGTATGTATGTATGTATGTGTGTGTGTGTGTGTGTGTGTGTGTGTGTGTGTGTGTGTGTGTGTGTGTGTGCATCCATAGTGTGGAGACAATGATGGTGTGTGTGTGTGTGTGTGTGTGTGTGTGTGTGTGTGTGTGTGTGTGTGTGTGTACATTTGTAGTTGCATCTTGGGTGTAACCGCTGTAGGTTTAATATGATCCATCTTCTCCTTTCTCCTCTAGTTGATGTACTACCTGAAGAACGTGTGGTTCCACGTCCCCCACACCAAAGAACCTTTATTCTTCATGGACGGAGATGTGGACGGCTACTATGACATCATAAACTGGCAAGTGAAAGGTGACGGGGAGATCTCCTACGTGACGATTGGCCAATTCAACAGCACAGTAGCCCCAGATGCCATGATGACTATCGACAATGCATCCATAGTGTGGAACAATGATGAGCTGGAGGTCAGTGAGATACTGTAGTGAGAAGACAAAGACAGTGATATGTGTGTACCCTGTCTATCTGACTGTCTCCCTTCCTGTCTATCTGACTGTCTCCCTTCCTGTCTATCTGACTGTCTCCCTTCCTGTCTATCTGACTGTCTCCCTTCCTGTCTATCTGACTGTCTCCCTCCCTGTCTATCTGACTGTCTCTCCTCCCTGTCTATCTGTCTGTCTCTCTCCCTGTCTATCTGACTGTCTCTCTCCCTGTCTATCTGACTGTCTCCCTCCCTGTCTATCTGACTGTCTCCCTCCCTGTCTATCTGACTGTCTCCCTCCCTGTCTATCTGACTGTCTCTCTCCCTGTCTATCTGACTGTCTCTCTCCCTGTCTATCTGACTGTCTTTCTCCCTGTCTATCTGACTGTCTCCCTCCCTGTCTATCTGACTGTCTCCTTCCCTCCCTGACTGTCTCCCTCCCTCCCTGTCTATCTGACTGTCTCATTCCCTCCCTAGCTGACTGTCTCCCTCCCTGTCTATCTAACTGTCTCTCTCCATGTCTATCTGGCTGTCTCTCTCCCTGTCTATCTGACTGTCTCTCTCCCTGTCTATCTGACTGTCTCCCTCCCTGTCTATCTGACTGTCTCTCTCCCTGTCTATCTGACTGTCTCCCTCCCTGTCTATCTGACTGTCTCTCTCCCTGTCTATCTGGCTGTCTCCCTCCCTGTCTATCTGACTGTCTCTCTCCCTGTCTATCTGACTGTCTCCTCCCTGTCTATCTGACTGTCTCTCTCCCTCCCTGTCTATCTGACTGTCTCTCTCCCTCCCTGTCTATCTGACTGTCTCCTACCCTCCCTATCTGACTGTCTCCCTCCCTGTCTATCTAACTGTCTCCTTCCCTCCCTCGCTGTCCCCTCCCTGTCTAGCTGTCTCCCTCCCTCCCTGTCTCCTTCCTCCCTGACTGTCTCTCCTTCCCTCCTATCTGACTGTCTCCTTCCCTCCCTAGCTGTCTCCCTCCCTCCCTGTCTATCTGACTGTCTCCTCCCTGTCTATCTGACTGTCTCCTCCCTCTATCTGACTGTCTCCCTCCCTCCCTGTCTATCTGACTGTCTCCTTCCCTCCCTGACTGTCTCCTTCCCTCCCTGACTGTCTCCTTCCCTCCCTAGCTGTCTCCCTCCCTGTCTATCTGACTGTCTCTCTCCCTGTCTATCTGGCTGTCTCCTCCTCCCTGTCTATCTGACTGTCTCCTCCCTGTCTATCTGACTGTCTCCCTCCCTGTCTATCTGGCTGTCTCTCTCCCTCCCTGTCTATCTGACTGTCTCCCTCCCTCCCTGTCTATCTGACTGTCTCCCTCCCTGTCTATCTGACTGTCTCCCTCCCTGTCTATCTGACTGTCTCCTCCCTCCCTATCTGACTGTCTCCCTCCCTCCCTAGCTGTCTCCCTCCCTCCCTGTCTATCTGACTGTCTCCCTCCCTGTCTATCTGACTGTCTCCTTCCCTCCTGTCTCCCTCCCTCCCTGTCTATCTGACTGTCTCCTTCCCTCCCTGACTCTCTCCTTCCCTCCCTGACTGTCTCCCTCCCTCCCTGTCTATCTGACTGTCTCCTTCCTCCATGACTCTCTCCTTCCCTCCCTGACTGTCTCCTTCCCTCCCTAGCTATCTGTCTCCCTCCCTGTCTATCTGACTGTCTCCCTCCCTGTCTATCTGACTGTCTCCTTCCCTCCTGACTGTCTCCCTCCCTCCCTGTCTATCTGACTGTCTCCTCCCTGTCTATCTGACTGTCTCTCTCCCTGTCTATCTGACTGTCTCCTCCCTGTCTATCTGACTGTCTCTCTCCCTGTCTATCTGACTGTCTCCCTCCCTGTCTATCTGACTGTCTCCTTCCCTCCCTGACTGTCTCCCTCCCTCCCTGTCTATCTGACTGTCTCCTTCCCTCCCTGACTGTCTCCCTCCCTGTCCTCCCTGACTGTCTCCCTCCCTGTCTATCTGACTGTCTCTCTCCCTGTCTATCTGGCTGTCTCTCTCCCTGTCTATCTGACTGTCTCCTCCCTGTCTAGCTGACTGTCTCCCTCCCTGTCTATCTGGCTGTCTCCCTCCCTCCCTGTCTATCTGACTGTCTCTCTCCCTCCCTGTCTATCTGACTGTCTCCCTCCCTGTCTATCTGACTGTCTCCTCCCTGTCTATCTGACTGTCTCCTCCCTCCCTCCCTGACTGTCTCCCTCCCTCCCTAGATGTCTCCCTCCCTCCCTGTCTATCTGACTGTCTCCCTCCCTGTCTATCTGACTGTCTCCTTCCCTCCCTGTCTCCCTCCCTCCCTGTCTATCTGACTGTCTCCTTCCCTCCCTGACTCTCTCCTTCCCTCCCTGACTGTCTCCCTCCCTCCCTGTCTATCTGACTGTCTCCTTCCTCCATGACTCTCTCCTTCCCTCCCTGACTGTCTCCTTCCCTCCCTAGCTGACTGTCTCCCTCCCTGTCTATCTGACTGTCTCCCTCCCTGTCTATCTGACTGTCTCCTTCCCTCCCTGACTGTCTCCCTCCCTCCCTGTCTATCTGACTGTCTCCCTCCCTGTCTATCTGACTGTCTCTCTCCCTGTCTATCTGACTGTCTCCCTCCCTGTCTATCTGACTGTCTCCCTCCCTGTCTATCTGGCTGTCTCCTCCCTCCTGTCTATCTGACTGTCTCCCTCCCTGTCTATCTGACTGTCTCCTCCCTGTCTATCTGGCTGTCTGTCTATCTGGCTGTCTCCCTCCCTCCCTGTCTATCTGGCTGTCTCCCTCCCTCCCTGTCTATCCGACTGTCTCCTCCCTGTCTATCTGACTGTCTCCTTCCCTCCTCTGCTGTCCCCTCCCTCCCTATCTGCTGTCTCCTCCCTCCCTGTCTATCTGACTGTCTCCTCCCTGTCTATCTGACTGTCTCCTCTCCCTCCTGTCCTGACTGTCTCCCTCCCTCCCTGTCTATCTGACTGTCTCCTTCCCTCCCTGACTGTCTCCTTCCCTCCCTGACTGTCTCCCTCCCTCCCTGTCTATCTGACTGTCTCCTTCCCTCCCTGACTGTCTCCTTCCCTCTCTGACTGTCTCCTTCCCTCCCTAGCTCTCTTCCTCCCTGTCTATCTGACTGTCTCCCTCCCTGTCTATCTGACTGTCTCCTCCCTCCATGTCTATCTGGCTGTCTCCCTCCCTCCCTGTCTATCTGACTGTCTCTCCTCCCTGTCTATCTGACTGTCTCCCTCCCTGTCTATCTGACTGTCTCCCTCCCTGTCTATCTGACTGTCTCCCTCCCTCCCTGTCTATCTGACTGTCTCCCTCCCTCTCTATCTGACTGTCTCCCTCCCTGTCTATCTGACTGTCTCCCTCCATGTCTATCTGGCTGTCTCCCTCCCTCCCTAGCTGTCTCCCTCCCTCCCTGTCTATCTGACTGTCTCTCTCCCTGTCTATCTGACTGTCTCTCTCCCTGTCTATCCTGTCTCTCTCCCTCCCTGTCTATCTGACTGTCTCCCTCCCTCCCTGACTGTCTCCCTCCCTCCCTGACTGTCTCCCTCCCTCCCTAGCTGACTGTCTCCCTCCCTGTCTATCTGACTGTCTCCTTCCCTCCCTATCTCTGTCTCCCTCCCTGTCTATCTGACTGTCTCCTTCCTCCCTGACTCTCTCCTTCCCTCCCTGACTGTCTCCTTCCCTCCCTAGCTGTCTTCCTCCCTGTCTATCTGACTGTCTCCCTACCTGTCTATCTGGCTGTCTCCCTCCCTCCCTGTCTATCTGACTGTCTCCTACCCTCCCTATCTGACTGTCTCCCTCCCTCCCTATCTGACTGTCTCCCTCCATGTCTATCTGGCTGTCTCCCTCCCTCCCTGTCTATCTGACTGTCTCCTACCCTCCCTATCTGTCTCCTACCCTCCCTATCTGACTGTCTCCCTCCATGTCTCCCATCAGACTCCGAGATCAGTGTGCAGTGAGAGCTGCCAGCCTGGTACCAGGAAGGGGATCAGGCAGGGGGAGCCCGTCTGCTGCTTCGACTGCATACCCTGTGCCGACGGAGAGATCAGCAACACCACAGGTGATGTATCATTGTGGTCACCTTATCAATCCCTAACAGAGCTTTATTACCACTGCACTCATTTGCACTAGTTTACTCCATGTGTAACTCTGTGTTGTCTGTTCCCACTGCTTTGCTTTATCTTGGCCAGGTCGCAATTGCAAATGAGAACTTGTTCTCAACTAGCCTACCTGGTTAAATAAAGGTGTTCTCAACTAACCTACCTGGTTAAATACAGGTGTTCTCAACTAGCCTACCTGGTTAAATAAAGGTGTTCTCAACTAGCCTACCTGGTTAAATAAAGGTGTTCTCAACTAGCCTACCTGGTTAAATAAAGGTGTTCTCAACTAGCCTACCTGGTTAAATAAAGGTGTTCTCAACTAGCCTACCTGGTTAAATAAAGGTGTTCTCAACTAGCCTACCTGGTTAAATAAAGGTGTTCTCAACTAGCCTACCTGGTTAAATAAAGGTGTTCTCAACTAGCCTACCTGGTTAAATAAAGGTGTTCTCAACTAGCCTACCTGGTTAAATAAAGGTGTTCTCAACTAGCCTACCTGGTTAAATAAAGGTGTTCTCAACTAGCCTACCTGGTTAAATAAAGGTGTTCTCAACTATGTCTAGCCTACCTGGTTAAATAAAGGTGTTCTCAACTAGCCTACCTGGTTAAATAAAGGTGTTCTCAACTAGCCTACCTGGTTAAATAAAGGTGTTCTCAACTAGCCTACCTGGTTAAATAAAGGTGTTCTCAACTAGCCTACCTGGTTAAATAAAGGTGTTCTCAACTAGCCTACCTGGTTAAATAAAGGTGTTCTCAACTAGCCTACCTGGTTAAATAAAGGTGTTCTCAACTAGCCTACCTGGTTAAATAAAGGTGTTCTCAACTAGCCTACCTGGTTAAATAAAGGTGTTCTCAACTAGCCTACCTGGTTAAATACAGGTGTTCTCAACTAGCCTACCTGGTTAAATACAGGTGTTCTCAACTAGCCTACCTGGTTAAATAAAGGTGTTCTCAACTAGCCTACCTGGTTAAATAAAGGTGTTCTCAACTAGCCTACCTGGTTAAATAAAGGTGTTCTCAACTAGCCTACCTGGTTAAATAAAGGTGTTCTCAACTAGAACCTACCTGGTTAAATAAAGGTGTTCTCAACTAGCCTACCTGGTTAAATAAAGGTGTTCTCAACTAGCCTACCTGGTTAAATAAAGGTGTTCTCAACTAGCCTACCTGGTTAAATACAGGTGTTCTCAACTAGCCTACCTGGTTAAATACAGGTGTTCTCAACTAGCCTAACTGGTTAAATAAATGTGTTCTCAACTAGCCTACCTGGTTAAATAAAGGTGTTCTCAACTAGCCTACCTGGTTAAATAAAGGTGTTCTCAACTAGCCTACCTGGTTAAATAAAGGTGTTCTCAACTCGCCTACCTGGTTAAATAAAGGTGTTCTCAACTCGCCTACCTGGTTAAATAAAGGTGTTCTCAACTAGCCTACCTGGTTAAATAAAGGTGTTCTCAACTAGCCTACCTGGTTAAATAAAGGTGTTCTCAACTCGCCTACCTGGTTAAATAAAGGTGTTCTCAACTAGCCTACCTGGTTAAATAAAGGTGTTCTCAACTAGCCTACCTGGTTAAATAAAGGTGTTCTCAACTAGCCTACCTGGTTAAATAAAGGTGTTCTCAACTAGCCTACCTGGTTAAATAAAGGTGTTCTCAACTAGCCTACCTGGTTAAATAAAGGTGTTCTCAACTAGCCTACCTGGTTAAATAAAGGTGTTCTCAACTAGCCTACCTGGTTAAATAAAGGTGTTCTCAACTAGCCTACCTGGTTAAATAAAGGTGTTCTCAACTAGCCTACCTGGTTAAATACAGGTGTTCTCAACTAGCCTACCTGGTTAAATACAGGTGTTCTCAACTAGCCTACCTGGTTAAATACAGGTGTTCTCAACTAGCCTACCTGGTTAAATAAAGGTGTTCTCAACTAGCCTACCTGGTTAAATAAAGGTGTTCTCAACTAGCCTACCTGGTTAAATAAAGGTGTTCTCAACTAGCCTACCTGGTTAAATAAAGGTGTTCTCAACTAGCCTACCTGGTTAAATACAGGTGTTCTCAACTAGCCTACCTGGTTAAATACAGGTGTTCTCAACTAGCCTACCTGGTTAAATAAAGGTGTTCTCAACTAGCCTACCTGGTTAAATAAAGGTGTTCTCAACTAGCCTACCTGGTTAAATAAAGGTGTTCTCAACTAGCCTACCTGGTTAAATAAAGGTGTTCTCAACTCGCCTACCTGGTTAAATAAAGGTGTTCTCAACTAGCCTACCTGGTTAAATAAAGGTGTTCTCAACTAGCCTACCTGGTTAAATAAAGGTGTTCTCAACTAGCCTACCTGGTTAAATAAAGGTGTTCTCAACTAGCCTACCTGGTTAAATAAAGGTGTTCTCAACTAGCCTACCTGGTTAAATAAAGGTGTTCTCAACTAGCCTACCTGGTTAAATAAAGGTGTTCTCAACTAGCCTACCTGGTTAAATAAAGGTGTTCTCAACTAGCCTACCTGGTTAAATAAAGGTGTTCTCAACTAGCCTACCTGGTTAAATAAAGGTGTTCTCAACTAGCCTACCTGGTTAAATAAAGGTGTTCTCAACTAGCCTACCTGGTTAAATAAAGGTGTTCTCAACTAGCCTACATGGTTAAATAAAGGTGTTCTCAACTAGCCTACCTGGTTAAATAAAGGTGTTCTCAACTAGCCTACCTGGTTAAATAAAGGTGTTCTCAACTAGCCTACCTGGTTAAATAAAGGTGTTCTCAACTAGCCTACATGGTTAAATAAAGGTGTTCTCAACTAGCCTACCTGGTTAAATAAAGGTGTTCTCAACTAGCCTACCTGGTTAAATAAAGGTGTTCTCAACTAGCCTACATGGTTAAATAAAGGTGTTCTCAACTAGCCTACATGGTTAAATAAAGGTGCTCTCAACTAGCCTACATGGTTAAATAAAGGTGCTCTCAACTAGCCTACCTGGTTAAATAAAGGTGTTCTCAACTAGCCTACATGGTTAAATAAAGGTGCTCTCAACTAGCCTACATGGTTAAATAAAGGTGTTCTCAACTAGCCTACCTGGTTAAATAAAGGTGTTCTCAACTAGCCTACCTGGTTAAATAAAGGTGTTCTCAACTAGCCTACCTGGTTAAATAAAGGTGTTCTCAACTAGCCTACCTGGTTAAATAAAGGTGCTCTCAACTAGCCTACCTGGTTAAATAAAGGTGTTCTCAACTAGCCTACCTGGTTAAATAAAGGTGTTCTCAACTAGCCTACCTGGTTAAATAAAGGTGTTCTCAACTAGCCTACCTGGTTAAATAAAGGTGTTCTCAACTAGCCTACCTGGTTAAATAAAGGTGCTCTCAACTAGCCTACCTGGTTAAATAAAGGTGCTCTCAACTAGCCTACCTGGTTAAATAAAGGTGCTCTCAACTAGCCTACCTGGTTAAATAAAGGTGTTCTCAACTAGCCTACCTGGTTAAATAAAGGTGTTCTCAACTAGCCTACCTGGTTAAATAAAGGTGTTCTCAACTAGCCTACCTGGTTAAATAAAGGTGTTCTCAACTAGCCTACCTGGTTAAATAAAGGTGTTCTCAACTAGCCTACCTGGTTAAATAAAGGTGTTCTCAACTAGCCTACCTGGTTAAATAAAGGTGTTCTCAACTAGCCTACCTGGTTAAATAAAGGTGTTCTCAACTAGCCTACCTGGTTAAATAAAGGTGTTCTCAACTAGCCTACCTGGTTAAATAAAGGTGCTCTCAACTAGCCTACCTGGTTAAATAAAGGTGTTCTCAACTAGCCTACCTGGTTAAATAAATGTGTTCTCAACTAGCCTACCTGGTTAAATAAAGGTGTTCTCAACTAGCCTACCTGGTTAAATAAAGGTGTTCTCAACTAGCCTACCTGGTTAAATAAAGGTGTTCTCAACTAGCCTACCTGGTTAAATAAAGGTGTTCTCAACTAGCCTACCTGGTTAAATACAGGTGTTCTCAACTAGCCTACCTGGTTAAATAAAGGTGTTCTCAACTAGCCTACCTGGTTAAATAAAGGTGTTGTCAACTAGCCTAACTGGTTAAATAAAGGTGTTCTCAACTTGCCTACCTGGTTAAATAAAGGTGTTCTCAACTAGCCTACCTGGTTAAATAAAGGTGTTCTCAACTAGCCTACCTGGTTAAATAAATAAAGGAGAAATAAACAAATAATACAAAATAATAAAACTGTGCAGCAGAGTTGGTTTGAATTGAGTCCACGGTTGTTGTTGTTTAAAAAAAAATGATATGTAGCTTGAAGGATATTCTAACAACTTTGTTAGATTGTTTCTGTTTCTGTGTGTTAGACTGACCTGACATCTTCTCTGCCTCCTCTGTCAGACGCCAGGGAGTGTATCCAGTGCACTGAGGATTACTGGTCTAATGCGGCCCGAGACACCTGCGTCCCCAAGACCATCGAGTTCCTGGACTTCAGTGAACCTCTGGGCATCACACTCATAGTGATATCAGCCGTTGGAGCGCTGATCACCCTGGCTGTGGGGGTGTGTAGCCAAAGGCAGCAAAAACTAGTGGAATATTGGGGAATAGGGTGTTATTGGAGATTTGTCTGTTGGAATTACGAGGAGACATAATTACAGTAAATCGGGTAGTATTCACTGCCATTTATGACAGACAACCTGAAGTGTATAAGGGTTTGGGTCAATTCGTATTGAAGTCACTCAGGAACTTTAAAAAAAATACATTTTCTCCTTTTCAGTTTATTGAGAAATCCTTGAATATGGAATTTGTGAAAAATGTTGGAATTGGAATTTCAGTTTACTACCTGAATTGGGTGACTTCAATTCGAAAGGACCCCAATCCTGGTGTGTATAATATTCTACTTCAGATGGTCTTCCTGGTCAACCTGGGTACTCCACTGGTGAAGGCCAACGACCCCATACTGAGTTTCTCCCTGCTGTTCTCCCTGGTGGTGACGTTCCTGTCCTCCATCGTCTTCCTGGGAGAGCCCCAGCCCTGGAGCTGCATGACCAGCCAGGTGGGCCTGGCCCTGGGGTTTTCCCTCTGCCTCTCCTCCATCATGGGTGGGTCAAAGTGTCTCCCTGCCTCTCTCTCTCTCTCTCTCTCTCTCTCTCTCTCTCTCTCTCTCTCTCTCTCTCTCTCTCTCTCTCTCTCTCTCTGTCTCTACCTTCTCTCTCTCTCTACCCTCTCTCTCTACCTCTCTCTCTCTACCTTCATCTCTCTCTACCTCTCTCTCTCTCTCTCTCTCTCTCTCTCTCTCTCTCTCTCTCTCTCTCTCTCTCTCTCCTCTCATCTCTCTCTCCTCTCTCTCTCTACCTCATCTCTCTCTACCTTCATCTCTCTCTACCTTCATCTCTCTCTCTCTCTACCTTCTCTCTCTCTCTCTACCTTCTATCTCTCTCTCTCTCTCTCTCTACACCTCTCTCTCTCTCTCTCTCATTCTCTCTCTCTCTCTCTCTCTCTCTCTCTCTCTCTCTCTCTCTCTCTCTCTCTCTCTCTCTCTACCTTCATCTCTCTCTATCTCTCTCTCTCGCTCTCGCTCTCGCTCTTGCTCTCTCTCTCGCTCTCCAAATCCAGACTTTAGCGGCTAGTCTAGCCCTTAAGGAATCATTGGCTGTAAATGACATGATGGATACTCAGTGGCTACAGTAGAGTACAGCTCTTACCACATTGCTCACACAAACCTCCCCTTTAACCCTGATGACGTGTTGTTCTAGGTAAGGCTGCAGTCCTTATGCTCAGGGCCCGGGTTCTGAAGGCTGCCAGGTCCAAGGCCAAAGCCACTGCCAAGGCTGCAGCTCAGGCCGCCGCCGCTGACACCAGCCCTGATGTCATTGTCACCAATGGCAACATCAACAACAACAACAACGCCGTAACCGCTGGCAACCCCGATGTGGACTCTCTCCGTCCCGCCCACCAGAGGGTCCTGGCTGCCATAGCAACACTGATCCAGGCCGTGGCGTGCGCGGTGTGGCTCGTCATCCTGCCACCGCACCCAGTGAAAAACACGGCGGCGCAGAACATCAAGATCATCCTGGAGTGTGACCAGGGTTCTGTGGTCTTCATCTGCTGTGTCTTCGGCTACGACATCCTGCTGGCCCTGTTGGCCTTCGTCTTCTCCTTCATAGCACGCAAACTGGAAGACAACTTCAGGTAGCTAGTCACCTTCATAGCACACAAACTGGAAGACAACTTCGGATAGCTAGTCACCTTCATGGCACACAAACTGAAGGACTCCTTTGGGTAGCTAGTCACCTTCATGGCACACAAACTGAAGGACTCCTTCGGGTAGCTAGTCACCTTCATGGCATGCAAACTGAAGGACTCCTTCGGATAGCTAGTCAACTTCATGGCACGCAAACTGAAGGACTCCTTTGGGTAGCTAGTCACCTTCATGGCATGCAAACTGAAGGACTCCTTCAGGTAGCTAGTCACCTTCATGGCACACAAACTGAAGGACTCCTTTGGGTAGCTAGTCACCTTCATGGCATGCAAACTGAAGGACTCCTTCGGGTAGCTAGTGGACCTGGAACTTACTTAGCTTAGCATTTTAAAGACTTGGCTAGCTGTAGGCTAAGAGCTAACATAGACGTTAAGCTAACATAACTTTGCAACTTAACTTATTATAACTGTTAGGTTATAATTTTCAGAGTAAATAACTCACGGACACTAGAGAGGCTTACCCAATTCTTCCCAAAGGGTCGATACAGCTGGATTCAGACAAAACAACATTACACACAAGCACTGATATTTAACCCTTTCTCCTAGGCTGAGACTCCTCCTCCAGATAGTGATATCTGTTCTTCCTCACTTCATCTAACCTGACCTCTACACCAAAGTGCTCACTCCTCCCCAACTCAAGGCTGTCATGGTGACTGGTACCAGACTGTGTCTCTTCTCCTCCCAGAGGATCCCTGATGTCTTCACAGTGACATATCCTGACATAATGTAAACGTTATACATTCCCCTCTCTCCCTCAGTGACATACCCTGACATAATGTAAACGTTATACATTACCCTCTCTCCCTCAGTGACATACCCTGACATAATGTAAACATTATACATTCCCCTCTCTCCCTCAGTGACATACCCTGACATAATGTAAACGTTATACATTCCCCTCTCTCCCTCAGTGACATACCCTGACATAATGTAAACGTTATACATTACCCTCTCTCCCTCAGTGACATACCCTGACATAATGTAAACGTTATACATTCCCCTCTCTCCCTCAGTGACATACCCTGACATAATGTAAACGTTATACATTACCCTCTCTCCCTCAGTGACATACCCTGACATAATGTAAACGTTATACATTACCCTCTCTCCCTCAGTGACATACCCTGACATATCCTGACATAATGTAAACATTATACATTCCCCTCTCTCCCTCAGTGACATACCCTGACATAATGTAAACGTTATACATTACCCTATCTCCCTCAGTGACAGTGACATATCCTGACATAATGTAAACATTATACATTCCCTCTCTCCCTCAGTGACATATCCCTGACATAATGTAAACGTTATACATTACCCTCTCTCCCTCAGTGACATATCCCTCTCTCCCTCAGTGACATATCCTGACATACCCAGTGACATAATGTAAACGTTATACATTCCCCTCTCTCCCTCAGTGACATACCCTGCCATAATGTAAACGTTATACATTACCCTCTCTCCCTCAGTGACATATCCTGACATAATGTAAACGTTATACATTCCCCTCTCTCCCTCAGTGACATATCCTGACATAATGTAAACGTTATACATTACCCTCTCTCCCTCAGTGACATATCCCTCTCTCCCTCAGTGACATATCCTGACATACCCTGACATAATGTAAACGTTATACATTCCCCTCTCTCCCTCAGTGACATATCCCTGACATAATGTAAACGTTATACATTACCCTCTCTCCCTCAGTGACATATCCCTCTCTCCCTCAGTGACATATCCTGACATACCCTGACATAATGTAAACGTTATACATTCCCCTCTCTCCCTCAGTGACATACCCTGACATAATGTAAACGTTATACATTACCCTCTCTCCCTCAGTGACATATCCTGACATAATGTAAACGTTATACATTCCCCTCTCTCCCTCAGTGACATATCCTGACATAATGTAAACGTTATACATTACCCTCTCTCCCTCAGTGACATATCCCTCTCTCCCTCAGTGACATATCCTGACATACCCTGACATAATGTAAACGTTATACATTACCCTCTCTCCCTCAGTGACATATCCCCTCTCCCTCAGTGACATATCCTGACATACCCTGCCATAATGTAAACGTTATACATTCCCTCTCTTCCTCAGTGACATATCCTGACATACCCTGACATAATGTAAACGTTATACATTCCCCTCTCTCCCTCAGTGACATACCCTGACATAATGTAAACGTTATACATTACCCTCTCTCCCTCAGTGACATACCCTGACATAATGTAAACGTTATACATTACCCTCTCTCCCTCAGTGACATACCCTGACATAATGTAAACGTTATACATTACCCTCTCTCCCTCAGTGACATACCCTGACATAATGTAAACGTTATACATTCCCCTCTCTCCCTCAGTGACATACCCTGACATATCCTGACATAATGTAAACGTTATACATTACCCTCTCTCCCTCAGTGATATACCCTGACATAATGTAAACGTTATACATTACCCTCTCTCCCTCAGTGACATACCCTGACATAATGTAAACGTTATACAGTTCTAAGCTCTCCACCTGTCTCCCCTACACATCCCCAAAACCATCGAACTCCTACATCCATCTAACTCCTACATCCATCGAACTCCTACATCCATCGAACTCCTACAGCCATCTAACTCCTACATCCATCTAACTCCTACATCCATCTAACTCCTACAGCCATCTAACTCCTACAGCCATCTAACTCCTACATCCATCTAACTCCTACATCCATCTAACTCCTACATCCATCTAACTCCTACATCCATCTAACTCCTACAGCCATCTAACTCCTACAGCCATCCAACTCCTACATCCATCTAACTCCTACATCCGTCTAACTCCTACATCCGTCTAACTCCTACATCCATCTAACTCCTACAGCCATCTAACTCCTACATCCATCTAACTCCTACATCCATCTAACTCCTACATCCATCTAACTCCTACATCCATCTAACTCCTACATCCATCTAACTCCTACATCCATCTAACTCCTACATCCATCTAACATCCTACATCCATCTAACTCCTACATCCATCTAACATCCTACATCCATCTAACTCCTACATCCATCTAACTCCTACATCCATCTAACTCCTACATCCATCTAACTCCTACATCCATCTAACTCCTACATCCATCTAACTCCTACATCCATCTAACATCCTACATCCATCTAACTCCTACATCCATCTAACTCCTACATCCATCTAACATCCTACATCCATCTAACTCCTACATCCATCTAACATCCTACAGCCATCTAACTCCTACATCCATCTAACATCCTACAGCCATCTAACTCCTACATCCATCTAACTCCTACATCCATCTAACTCCTACATCCATCTAACATCCTACATCCTACAGATAAGCATTAACTTGTGATGTAAAAACGAATCTCGTTCACAGTTAGACACTCTCCTTATGAGTATAACAATGGTCTAAGTTTCACCCAGAATCTAACATAACATATATTACCATTGCGTAACTTATGATTGACTATCTAAGGGTGTTTTCACATATAGTCCTCTTTACTAGAATGGATCTCAGTCCTCTTTAAAGTGAACTCTGGGGTAAAAACAAACAAAATAAGCAGAAGAACTCATGTCTTTGTGTTCACACTGCCTTTTGCCTTTGAATGAGGACTCAACTCTTCTGACAGTGCCCTTCAGCTATGTTCTCTTTACATTCTCATAGCTTTGTTCAGGAAGGAACCAAGATCTTTTTCCAACATTCACTCTGGGTTTTGACAAAGTGCAGGACGAGCCTTTCAATCAGAATACGTTGTCGGCACAGCTAGATGTACCTACGTACATTTTGGAAGCTAATAGATTACAATTGATCATGTCTCATATTTTAACTAAATGCAATCAGAAGATATTATTAACATGTATACTGTATTGCTAACAGAATAAATAGCAATAGAATTAACTGCAGAATAAATAATGCTGTAACTGAAAATGGTATACGGTCCCTTTAAGAGCTAGATTAGACGTTCTACCCTATGTTGTGATTCAGCACACATTTTGGTGAGGGTTTATGACGGGGGGGGGTGCAGTAGTCTTGTGTGAGGAGTTATAACAGTAGTATAGTGTGAGGGGTTATATCAGTAGTCTAGTGTGAGGGGTTATAACAGTAGTCTAGTGTGAGGGGTTATAACAGTAGTCTAGTGTGAGGGGTTATATCAGTAGTCTAGTCCAGGGGTTATAACAGTAGTCTAGTGTGAGGGATTATAACAGTAGTCTAGTGTATGGGGTTATCCAGTCTAGTGTGAGGGGTTATACAGTAGTCTGGTGTGAGGGGTTATACAGTAGTCTAGTGTGAGGGGTTATAACAGTAGTCTAGTGTGAGGGGTTATAACAGTAGTCTAGTGTGAGGGGTTATAACAGTAGTCTAGTGTGAGGGGTTATAACAGTAGTCTAGTGTATGGGGTTATAACAGTAGTCTAGTGTGAGGGGTTATAACAGTAGTCCATGTGAGGGGTTATAACAGTAGTCTGGTAAGGGGTTATAACAGTAGTCTAGTGTGAGGGGTTATAACAGTAGTCTAGTGTTAGGGGTTATAACAGTAGTCTAGTGTGAGGGGTTATATCAGTAGTCTAGGGGTTATAACAGTAGTCTAGTGTGAGGGGTTATATCAGTAGTCTAGTGTGAGGGGTTATATCAGTAGTCTAGTGTGAGGGGTTATATCAGTAGTCTAGTGTTAGGGGTTATAACACTAGTCTAGTGTGAGGGGTTATAACACTAGTCTAGTGTGAGGGGTTATAACAGTAGTCTAGTGTGAGGGGTTATAAACAGTCCATCTAGTGTGAGGGTTATATCAGTAGTCTAGTGTTAGGGGTTATAACCTACATCCAGTGTGAGGGGTTATAACACTAGTCTAGTGTGAGGGGTTATAACAGTAGTCTAGTGTGAGGGGTTATATCAGTAGTCTAGTGTGAGGAGTTATAACAGTAGTCTAGTGTGAGGGGTTATAACAGTAGTCTAGTGTGAGGGGTTATAAGAGTAGTCTAGGGGTTATAACAGTAGTCTAGTGTGAGGGGTTATAAGATAGTCAGGGGTTATAACAGTAGTCTAGTGTGAGGGGTTATAACAGTAGTCTAGTGTTAGGGTTATAACAGTAGTCTAGTGTGAGGGGTTATAACAGTAGTCTAGTGTGAGGGGTTATAACAGTAGTCTAGTGTGAGGGGTTATACAGTAGTCTAGTGTGAGGGGTTATAACAGTAGTCTAGTGTGAGGGGTTATAACAGTAGTCTAGTGTGAGGAGTTATAACAGTAGTCTAGTGTGAGGGGTTATAACAGTAGTCTAGTGAGGGGTTATAACAGTAGTCTAGTGTGAGGGGTTATAACAGTAGTCTAGTGTGAGGGGTTATAACAGTAGTCTAGTGTGAGGGGTTATAACAGTAGTCTAGTGTGAGGGTTATATCAGTAGTCTAGTGTGAGGGGTTATAACAGTAGTCTAGTGTGAGGGGTTATAACAGTAGTCTAGTGTGAGGGGTTATAACAGTAGTCTAGTGTGAGGGGTTATAACAGTAGTCTAGTGTGAGAGGTTATAACAGTAGTCTAGTGTGAGGGGTTATATCAGTAGTCTAGTGTGTGGGGTTATAACAGTAGTCTAGTGTGAGGGGTTATAACAGTAGTCTAGTGTGAGGGGTTATAACAGTAGTCTAGTGTGAGGGGTTATAACAGTAGTCTAGTGTGTGGGGTTATAACAGTAGTCTAGTGTGAGGGGTTATAACAGTAGTCTAGTGTGAGGGTTATAACAGTAGTCTAGTGTGAGGGGTTATAACAGTAGTCTAGTGTGAGGTGTTATAACAGTAGTCTAGTGTGAGGGGTTATAACAGTAGTCTAGTGGGAGGGGTTATAACAGTAGTCTAGTGTGAGGGGTTATAACAGTAGTCTAGTGTGAGGGGTTATAACAGTAGTCTAGTGTGAGGGGTTATAACAGTAGTCTAGTGTGAGGGGTTATAACAGTAGTCTAGTGTGAGGGGTTATAACAGTAGTCTAGGGGAGGGGTTATAACAGTAGTCTTGAGGGGTTATAACAGTAGTCTAGTGTGAGGGGTTATAACAGTAGTCTAGTGTGAGGGTTATAACAGTAGTCTAGGGGAGGGGTTATAACAGTAGTCTAGTGAGGGGTTATAACAGTAGTCTAGTGGGAGGGGTTATAACAGTAGTCTAGTGTGAGGGGTTATAACAGTAGTCTAGTGTGAGGGGTTATAACAGTAGTCTAGTGTGAGGGGTTATAAAGTAGTCTAGGGGAGGGGTTATAACAGTAGTCTAGTGTGAGGGGTTATAACAGTAGTCTAGTGTGAGGGGTTATAACAGTAGTCTAGTGTGAGGGGTTATAACAGTAGTCTAGGGGAGGGGTTATAACAGTAGTCTAGTGAGGGGTTATAACAGTAGTCTAGGGGAGGGGTTATAACAGTAGTCTAGTGTGAGGGGTTATAACAGTAATCTAGGGGAGGGGTTATACAGTAGTCTAGTGTGGGGGTTATAACAGTAGTCTAGTGTGAGGGGTTATAACAGTAGTCTAGTGTGAGGGGTTATAACAGTAGTCTAGGGGAGGGGTTATAACAGTAGTCTAGTGAGGGGTTATAACAGTAGTCTAGGGAGGGGTTATAACAGTAGTCTAGTGTGAGGGGTTATAACAGTAGTCTAGGGGAGGGGTTATAACAGTAGTCTAGTGTGAGGGGTTATAACAGTAGTCTAGGGGGAGGGGTTATAACAGTAGTCTAGTGTGAGGGGTTATAACAGTAGTCTAGGGGAGGGGTTATAACAGTAGTCTAGGGAGGGGTTATAACAGTAGTCTAGGGGAGGGGTTATAACAGTAGTCTAGTGTGAGGGGTTATAACAGTAGTCTAGGGGAGGGGTTATAACAGTAGTCTAGGGGAGGGGTTATAACAGTAGTCTAGTGTGAGGGGTTATAACAGTAGTCTAGTGTGAGGGGTTATAACAGTAGTCTAGTGGAGGGGTTATAACAGTAGTCTAGTGGGAGGGGTTATAACAGTAGTCTAGTGTGAGGGGTTATAACAGTAGTCTAGTGGGAGGGGTTATAACAGTAGTCTAGGGGGAGGGGTTATAACAGTAGTCTAGTGTGAGGGGTTATAACAGTAGTCTAGTGTGAGGGGTTATAACAGTAGTCTAGTGTGAGGGGTTATAACAGTAGTCTAGTGTGAGGGGTTATAACAGTAGTCTAGTGTGAGGGGTTATAACAGTAGTCTAGTGTGAGGGGTTATAACAGTAGTCTAGTGTGAGGGGTTATAACAGTAGTCTAGTGTGAGGGGTTATAACAGTAGTCTAGTGTGAGGGGTTATAACAGTAGTCTAGTGTGAGGGGTTATAACAGTAGTCTAGTGTGAGGGGTTATAACAGTAGTCTAGGGGAGGGGTTATAACAGTAGTCTAGTGTGAGGGTTATAACAGTAGTCTAGTGTGAGGGGTTATAACAGTAGTCTAGTGTGAGGGGTTATGTCAGTAGTCTAGTGGGAGGGGTTATAACAGTAGTCTAGGGGAGGGGTTATAACAGTAGTCTAGGGGAGGGGTTATAACAGTAGTCTAGTGTGAGGGGTTATAACAGTAGTCTAGTGTGAGGGGTTATAACAGTAGTCTAGGGGAGGGGTTATAACAGTAGTCTAGTGGGAGGGGTTATAACAGTAGTCTAGTGTGAGGGGTTATAACAGTAGTCTAGTGGAGGGGTTATAACAGTAGTCTAGGGGAGGGGTTATAACAGTAGTCTAGTGTGAGGGGTTATAACAGTAGTCTAGGGGAGGGGTTATAACAGTAGTCTAGGGGAGGGGTTATAACAGTAGTCTAGTGGAGGGGTTATAACAGTAGTCTAGTGTGAGGGGTTATAACAGTAGTCTAGTGTGAGGGGTTATAACAGTAGTCTAGTGTGAGGGGTTATAACAGTAGTCTAGTGTGAGGGGTTATAACAGTAGTCTAGTGTGAGGGGTTATAACAGTAGTCTAGTGTGAGGGGTTATAACAGTAGTCTAGTGTGTGGTGCTGGAATAATGACAAGTCATCCTGGGAAGCTTTGCGTTCACATGGTCCTAAAAAAAAACACGGAATTCAAGCGAACCGAACCCGGAACACCTCTCGAAGATGGTCTCTGTTCGATTCACTTTTGGGGCTCCTTTGAGGGGTCAGAGTTCCTTTAGTAGTGTTCACACCGCACACAAAAAATTCAGCGAACCGCAAAATTCTCAAAATAAATTGTCTGAAAGGGACCAAGTGCGAGAACACCCTGAGAGTTGTTGCGCTCATTTGAATTTCATTTTGTTACTTGCTTTAGACCATTTTTAAACTTGTTGGGGTTTCTTGATTCCAGTGAGGCGAAGTGCTTGACCTTCGGCATGCTGGTGTTCTTCATCGTGTGGAGCTCCTTCGTCCCAGCCTATCTCAGTACACGTGGTAAGTTCATGGTGGCCGTGCAGATCTTTGCCATCCTGGCGTCCAGCTTCGGCCTGCTAGCCTGCATCTTCCTACCCAAGTGCTACGTCCTGCTGGTCAAGCCCGAGTTCAACACGGAGGATATGATGCGGCCGCGTTCCAAACCACGTGACGGGTCTGGGACAGGGACCTCGGCCTCGCTTGCTACGGTGGCCACTGAAGTTCAAGCTACGACAGGCAATGTTGATTATTAGGGTTAGGGAGGGACGCACAAACACACACAAACACACACTATGGGCAGACAAAAACACTCATCTGGAAGCACACTAGGGCCAGTGATACAGGACACGTTGCACTAACTAGGGACGAATCAGCATTTCATTGTGGAGTCTGTTTCCTAGTTTCCTGTGATGTCATAACACTCTATGTAGTTTTTTTACTAATGTATACCAATGGAGTTCTGAGAGAGTAGGACTTACAACCAAACACAGAGCTGCAACAGAGAGATATCTATGCTCACATGGATATATATGGTAGATGGATAGGTCCCGTCCTTATGATAACTATATATTTGACTTTATTAATGTTGTCCTGATTTTTTTTTGTATTTTTTTATGAATTAGTTTGAGCCTTAGTTCGTTTTTTTTTTAAACAGTCATTGCTGCGCTGGCTTGCTATGGTGGTAGAAATACACTGTATTTGTGAGATCATCTGAGATGTCTCAGAAAGGTGGCCGTTAAAAATGTATTTGTTGTCAAAATGTCACCTTTTGTACTGTGAATTTAGAGGGATTTTCATTTAATTAGCCTTTATATCATATTTGTATAGGCACATCAATGTCTGAATGTTTCTGTATAGGAATCTGCATAAGTAGCCTAGTGATCATTGGATCATCCCCACTGATTGGATGGATCATCCCCACTGATTGGATGGATCATCCACACTGATTGGATGGATCATCCACACTGATTGGATGGATCATCCACACTGATTGGATGGATCATCCCCACTGATTGGATGGATCATCCACACTGATTGGATGGATCATCCCCACTGATTGGATGGATCATCCCCACTGATTGGATGGATCATCCCCACTGATTGGATGGATCATCCCCTCTGATTGGATGGATCATCCCCACTGATTGGATGGATCATCCCCTCTGATTGGATGGATCATCCCCTCTGATTGGATGGATCATCCCCACTGATTGGATGGATCATCCACACTGATTGGATGGATCATCCACACTGATTGGATGGATCATCCACACTGATTGGATGGATCATCCACACTGATTGGATGGATCATCCCCTCTGATTGGATGGATCATCCCCTCTGATTGGATGGATCATCCCCACTGATTGGATGGATCATCCCCACTGATTGGATGGATCATCCTCTGATTGGATGGATCATCCCCACTGATTGGATGGATCATCCTGATTGGATGGATCATCCCCTCTGATTGGATGGATCATCCCCACTGATTGGATGGATCATCCCCTCTGATTGGATGGATCATCTGATTGGATGGATCACACATCCCCACTGATTGGATGGATCATCCCCTCCATCCCCTCTGATTGGATGGATCATCCACACTGATTGGATGGATCATCCCCTCTGATTGGATGGATCATCCCCTCTGATTGGATGGATCATCCCCACTGATTGGATGGATCATCCACACTGATTGGATGGATCATCCACACTGATTGGATGGATCATCCCCACTGATTGGATGGATCATCCACACTGATTGGATGGATCATCCACACTGATTGGATGGATCATCCACACTGATTGGATGGATCATCCCCACTGATTGGATGGATCATCCACACTGATTGGATGGATCATCCCCTCTGATTGGATGGATCATCCACACTGATTGGATGGATCATCCACACTGATTGGATGGATCATCCACACTGATTGGATGGATCATCCCCACTGATTGGATGGATCATCCCCACTGATTGGATGGATCATCCCCACTGATTGGATGGATCATCCCCACTGATTGGATGGATCATCCCCACTGATTGGATGGATCATCCCCACTGATTGGATGGATCATCCACACTGATTGGATGGATCATCCACACTGATTGGATGGATCATCCACACTGATTGGATGGATCATCCCCTCTGATTGGATGGATCATCCCCTCTGATTGGATGGATCATCCCCACTGATTGGATGGATCATCCACACTGATTGGATGGATCATCCCCACTGATTGGATGGATCATCCACACTGATTGGATGGATCATCCACACTGATTGGATGGATCATCCACACTGATTGGATGGATCATCCACACTGATTGGATGGATCATCCCCTCTGATTGGATGGATCATCCCCTCTGATTGGATGGATCATCCCCACTGATTGGATGGATCATCCACACTGATTGGATGGATCATCCCCACTGATTGTAAATGTTTTCGTAGGGAAGTAAAGATGTATTGTTAACATGGCCTGCCTGTCCTTTATTTGACTTGAACTTTACTTGCTTTCCTTTACTGAAAGTGTATTGTAAAGTAGGGATCTTGTTACAGTGGTGGGCAATGAGCCAACGAGAGGCAGGTAGGCTACAGGTGGCAATCAACGATTTACATATACACTAGATGACTAGATTGAAGCCACCGTGACTCCATCTTGGCACTCCACCAACGTTGTAAAATATATTTTGGAAGCTATTGAAATGCATTTATCAAGGTCTACATTTATTTTTTGCCACTTTTATTATATTATAGACACCTTATTGCATACTTATAAATTATATTATGTGAGCTAAACATAAAAATTAACAAAAATGAAACGTTTTCCTTCATCCTACACTGATTGAAGTGATGACGGGTGATGACATTGAAAAGGGATCATAGTTTTCAGCTGGTCAGTCTGTGCTATGGAAAGAGCAGGTGTTCCTAATGTTTGGAACAGTCAGTGTATAAACCCTAGATTGCTGATGCTATGTATTGGCCATTGAGATGCTTTGAAGCCACCAGTCGGCCATATTGCCTCTCCCCAGTAGGAAACAGTCCTCCATAGGAATGAATGGAATTCTACAGCATTTCAATGTAATGTTTTAAGGACAAAATTACATTGATTTGATGCTGTACTGGGGACAGTAACATTAGTAATCAAAAAAAAAATTCAGAAGGATTTTTAAGCCCTGAGACATGGATTGTGTATGTGTGCCATTGAGAGGGTGAATGGGGCAAGACAAAATATTTAAGTGCCAAAATAAGTGTATCAAGAATGATCCCAACACCCAAAGGACATCCAGCCAACTTGACACAACTGTGGGAAGCATTGGAGTCAACATGGCCTGGCATGGCATTGGAGTCCCTGTGGAATGATTTTAACACCATGCAGAGTCCATGCCCCGACGAATTGAGGCTGTTTTGAGGGCAAAAGGGGGTGTAACTCAATATTAGGACCATGTTCCTAATGTTTTGTACACTCAGAATATACATAATTGGTGCTTGAAAAAGCTGTGGTGCCAGAAGCACATGGTAGTAGGAGTTTGTTGGGGCTGCTGTAGTTTTAGGGGTTATTTTTTGCTCAAATATTTTTTTGGGGGGACACACACAAGAACTGTGTTTAGGTACTTTGTAAAAAAAAGACAAGTATGCTATTATTATATAAACATAATAGAGCATACAGAAATAAAAAGACCCAGAGTTATAGGTACAAAATAAAGAATACAAAATAAGATATACGGAACAAGGACAGGTAAAAACATAGAGGAGGTCAGATGTCATCACCCATCCCTACATTATCCCCCCCAAGACTGTGCACAGCTGTCATCAAGGCAAAGGGTGGCTACTTTGAAGAATCTCAAAACTCAAATATATTTTGATTTGTTTAACCCTTTTTTTTGGTTACTACATGATTACATATGTGTTATTTCATAGATTTGATTTGATTTTTTAAATTTTATTTCACCTTTATTTAACCAGTTAGGCAAGTTGAGAACAAGTTCTCATTTACAATTGCGACCTGGCCAAGATACAGCAAAGCAGTTCGACACAATACAACAACCCAGAGTTACACATGGAGTAAAACAAACATACAGTCAATAATACAGTAGAAACAAGTCTATATACAATGTGAGCAAATGAGGTGAGTTAAAACCTGTTAGGGATGATGCGAATTTTCGCAGCTTTTTGTTAAAAATCGCGCAACATTTCAAAGTCCTGCTACTCATGCCAGGAATATAGTATATGCATATGATAAGTATGTGTGTAGAGAAAACACTCTGAAGTCTCTAAAACTGGTTAAATCGTGTCTGTGGCTATAACAGAACGTGTTTAGGAGTAAAAATCCCTGGGAAAACTGTTCACCAAAAACACAAAATAAATATTCATCCGCCAGTCAATGTATTGTTTAAGGCGAGAGAAAATAGATGAGGATCCGATTCGAATCCCTACAGCTTCCACACGATGCCGCCAGTACTGGCATTTCATGGCTGCTTTATCCTTGGTTAGATGACGTATAGGCACTTCCTGTCTTGGGGCGCACCGCAGGATGTTATGAAAGTGAAAACATGGACGATGATTTCAAGACTTGCTGCTATCGAATACAGATCGCCCCGTGATCAATTTGATAGATTATTAACGTTTATTAATACCTAAAGTTGGTTTAGAAAAGTAGTTTGAAGTGATTTGTAAAAGTTTATAGGCAACTTTTGTAATTTTAAAAAGTGATGTTGCGTCTTGTAAAGGGGAATTTTCCTGGATCAGACCGGCCTTCATAAAATGACATTTTGACTATACAATGACAGATTTAATCGGGAAAAAGACCCAATTGTGATGTTTATGGGATATATAGGAGTGCCAACAAAGAAGCTCGTCAAAGGTAATGAATGTTTTATATTTTATTTCTGCGTTTTGTGTAGCGCCGGCTACCGCAAAATCTTTTGTTTAGGTGCCGTTCAGGTATTTTGGGGGGTGCATGCTATCAGATAATAGCTTCTCATGCTTTCGCCGAAAAGCATTTTACAAATCTGACTCGGTGGCTAGATTCACAACGAGTGTAGCTTTAATTCAGTCCCTTGCATGTGTGTTTTAATGAAAGTTTGAGTTTTATCGAAAACTATAGGTGGCGCTCTGAAATTTCCGCTGATTGATGTTCCTCCACAGGAACTCAATTCCGCATCATCCCTAAAGGGAGGTAAAGGCAAAAAAAGGTCCATGGTGGCAAAGTAAATACAATATAGCAAGTAAAACACTGGAATTGTAGATTTGCAGTGGAAGAATGTGCAAAGTAGAAATAAAAATAATGGGGTGCAAAGGAGCAAAATAAATAAAATTAAAATAAATACAGTAGGGAAAGAGGTAGTTGTTTGGGCTAAATTATAGGTGGGCTATGTACAGGTGCAGTAATCTGTGAGCTGCTCTGACAGTGGGTGCTTAAAGCTAGTGAGGGAGATAAGTGTTTCCAGTTTTAGAGATTTTTGTAGTTCGTTCCAGTCATTGGCAACAGAGAACTGGAAGGAGAGGCGGCCAAAATAAGAATTGGTTTTGGGGGTGACCAGAGAGATATACCTGCTGGAGCGCGTGCTACAGGTGGGTGATGCTATGGTGACCAGCGATCTGAGATAAGGGGGGACTGTACCTAGCAGGGTCTTGTAGATGACATGGAGCCAGTGGGTTTGGCGATGAGTGTGAAGCGAAGGGCCAGCCAACGAGAGCGTACAGGTCGCAATGGTGGGTAGTATATGGGGCTTTGGTGACAAAACGGATGGCACTGTGATAGACTGCATCCAATTTGTTGAGTAGAGGGTTGGAGGATATTTTGTAAATGACATCGCCGAAGTCGAGGATTGGTAGGATGGTCAGTTATACAAGGGCATGTTTGGCGGCATGAGTGAAGGAGACTTTGTTGCGAAATAGGAAGCCAATTCTATATTTAACTTTGGATTGGAGTGGTTTGATGTGAGTCTGGAAGGAGAGTTTACAGTCTAACCAGATACCTAGGTATTTGTAGTTGTCCAGTCAGAGCCGTCCAGAGTAGTGATGTTGGACAGGCGGGCAGGTGCAGGCAGTGATCGGTTGAAGAGCATGCATTAAGTTTTACTTGTAATTTAAGAGCAATTGGAGGCCACGGAAGGAGAGTTGTATGGCATTGAAGCTTGCCTGGAGGGTTGTTAACACAGTGTCCAAAGAAGGGCCAGAAGTATACAGAAGTATACAGAGTGGCGTAGAGGTGGATCAGAGACTCACCAGCAGCAAGAGCAACATCATTGATACAGAGAAGAGAGTCGATCAAAGAATTGAACCCTGTGGCACCCCCATAGACTGCCAGAGGTCCGGACAACAGACCCTCCGATTTGACACACTGACCTCTATCAGAGAAGTAGTTGGTGAACCAGGCGAGGCAATCATTTGAGAAACCAAGGCTGTCGAGTCTGCCGATGAGGATGTGGTGATTGACAGAGTCGAAAGCCTTGGCCAGATCAGTGAATACGGCTGCACAGTAATGTTTCTTATCGATGGCGGTTAAGCTATCGTTTAGGACCTTGAGCGTGGCTGAGGTGCACCCATGACCAGCTCTGATACCAGATTGCATAGCAGAGAGGGTATGGTGAGATTCGAAATGGTCGGTAATCTGTTTGTTGACTTGGCTTTCGAAGACCTTAGAAAGGCAGGGTAGGATAGATATAGGTCTGTAGCAGTTTGGGTCAAGAGTGTGTCCCCCTTTGAAGAGGGGGATGACCGCAGCTGCTTTCCAATCTTTGGGAATCTCAGACGACACGAAAGAGAGGTTGAACAGGCTAGTAATAAGGGTGGCAACAATTTTGGCAGATCATTTTAGAAAGAAAGGGTCCAGATTGTCTAGCCCGGCTGATTTGTAAGGGGTCCAGATTTTGCAGCTCTTTCAGAACATCAGCTGACTGGATTTGGGAGAAGGAGAAATGGGGAAGGCTTGGGCGAGTTGCTATGGGGTGTGCAGTGCTGTTGACCGGGGTAGGGGTAGCCAGGTGGAAAGCATGGCCAGCCGTAGAAAAATGCTTATTGAAATTCTCAATTATAGTGATTTATCAGTGGTGACAGTGTTTCCTATCTTCAGTGCAGTGGGCAGCTGGTAGGATGTGTTCTTATTCTCCATGGACTTTACAGTGTCCCAGAACTTTTTTGAGTTAGTGTTGCAGGAAGCAAATTTCTGCTTGAAAAAGCTAGCCTTGGCTTTTCTAACTGCCTGTGTATAATGGTTTCTAGCTTCCCGGAAAAACGACATATCACAGGGGCTGTTCGATGCTAATGCAGAACGCCATAGGATGTTTTTGTGTTGGTTAATAAGGGCAGTCAGGTCTGGGGAGAACCAAGGGTTATATATTTTTTGAATGGGGCGTGCTTATTTAAGATGGTTAGGAAGGCATTTAAAAAAAAACAGGCATCCTCTACTGACTGGATGAGATAAATATCCTTCCAGGATACCCCGGCCAGGTCGATTAGAAAGGCCTGCTCGCTGAAGTGTTTCAGGGAGCATTTGACAGTGATGAGTGGAGGTCGTTTAACCGCTGACCCATTACGGATGCAAGCAATGAGGCAGTGATCGCTGAGATCTTGGTTGAAGACAGCAGAGGTATATTTAGAGGGCAAGTTGGCTAGGATGATATCTATGAGGGTGCCTGTGTTTACGGCTTTGGGGAGGTACCTGGTAGGTTCATTGATCATTTGTGTGAGATTTAGGGCATCAAGCTTATATTGTAGGATAGCTGGGGTGTTAAGCATGTTCCAGTTTAGGTCGCCTAGCAGCACGAGCTCTGAAGATAGATGGGGGGCAATCAGTTCACATATGGTGTCCAGAGCACAGCTGGGGGCAGAGGGTGGTCTATAGCAGGCGGCAACGGTGAGAGACTTGTTTTTAGAGAGTTGGATTTTTAAAAGTAGAAGTTCAAATTGTTTGGGTACAGACCTGGATAGTAGCCTGCAGAGTTCTGTCCTATCTTTGCAGTAGATAGCAACACCGCCCCCTTTGGCAGTTCTATCTTGTCTGAAAATGTTGTATTTAGGGATGAAAATTTGTTGGTGTTCTTCCTAAGCCAGGATTCAGACACAGCTAGAACTTCCGGGTTGGCAGAGTGTGCTAAAGCAGTGAATAAAACAAACTTAGGGCTGAGGCTTCTAATGTTAACATGCATGAAACCAAGGCTATTACGGTTACAGAAGTCATCAAAAGAGAGTGCCTGGGGAATAGGAGTGGAGCTAGGCACTGCAGGGCCTGCATTCACCTCTACATCGCCAGAGGAACATAGGAGGATTAGAATAAGGGTACGGCTAAAAGCAATAAGAATTGGTCGTCTAGAACATGGGTGTCAAACTCTGGCCCGTGGGCCAAATTTGGCCGCGGGTAATTATATTTGGCCCGCGAGACAATACCAAATTACTACTAGAGCTGGCCCGCCGGTATTATACAGCGCATTCACCACTAATACTACGAATCCCATAATGCTCTGCTGTTTTCGCGCGCCAATCAGACAGGACCCAGAAACGCTCTCTCCTCTGTGACAGTAGTCATAGCAACATAGACGCTACAACTGTCAGCGAGCTAACCCTTCCCAAAATGGCGAAAGAAAGGCAGAAAACAGGAGCTTTCTGGACAAGTGGGAGGCAGAATATCTGTTTACATATGTAAAAGACTAACCTGTTTGTCTTGTTTGTGGAGTCAACGTGGCTGTAAGTAAGGAGTACAACATTAGACGACACTATGAAACGAAACACCATGACAAATACAAGGACCTGGACATGACTCAAAGGAGCCAGAAAGTAGAGGAGATGAAAAGAAGTTTAGTTTCACAACAGAATATGTTTAAAAAAGCCACATCACAAAGCGAGGCTGCTGTAAAGGCTAGTTATATAGTGGCAGCAGAGATCGCAAAATCTGAAAAAGTGCATGATGAAGGTTTGTGACCTCGTATGCCCAGAGAAAAAACCAAGCATCTTCAAACGTGAGCCTGAGCAGGAACACAGTAGCTGATCGCACATGTGATCTTGCCACCAATCTGTATGACCAGCTGATGGAAAAGGGAAAAGATTTCACCGCCAGTTTAAATCTTTTCTGGAGGAGTGTGGTTGAATACGCAGATGTGCCGTATCACACAGAGGTGAGATGGCTAAGCAGAGGAAAAGTACTGAACAGATGTTTGGAGCTGCGTGAGGAAATATGTCAATTCCTGGAAACCAAAGGGAAGGATACAGCAGAGCTCCGGGAGCAAAAGTTCCTGTGTGAGGGCCTTCAAAACTAAACTGTGCCTGTGGGAGAATCAGATGCTGCAAGGAAACCCTTGCCATTTTCCCTGCTGCCAATCCATAAAAGCGCAGATCTCTACCGCCGTGTTCCCATGCGCACAGTTTGCTGAAAAACTCAGTGTTCTCGCTGATTTTAGCCGGCGATTTGCCGACTTCGATGCCCAGAAATGCAAGTTTGAACTGCTTAGTAATCCCTTCGCAGTTGATGTGGAAAATGCACCAACCAACATCCAAATGGAGCTGATTGAACTCCAGTGCAACGACACGCTGAAGTCAAAGTATGATGCTGTGGGCGCCGCACAGTTTCCACGGTTCATCCCTGACACAATGCCTCAGCTCCGCACCCAAGCTGCTCAGATGCTCTCCATGTTCGGCAGCACTTATCTATGCGAGCAACTTTTCTCCTCGATGAAGATGACCAAAACAACTCACAGGAGACGTCTGACTGATGAACATCTTCGCTCGACACTGAGGATTTCTTCAGCTCAGAGCTTGAGCCCAGACATTGATGAACTAGCATCCAAGAAGAGATGCCAGGTATCTGGCTTGGGCATATCAGATTAGACCAGTGTGCAATAATTAACGTTTTCTTTATGCACTTTTTCTTGCTACAAGGCATGGGCTTGAATGGTTGATTGATTTATTATAATTTTATTTGTAAAATTATTAGCCAGTGGAAAAAGTTGATTTTGGTATTTAAATCAGAAGGCTGCAAATAGAAAAGAGGCATACCATTTTATTTAAATTTTATTTATTTAATAAATGAATGCCATTGATGTGTTTTTACATTTGAAATTCGATTTTGCATGTCTCCACTATTAAATTATATATTGTATGGTAATAAGCGATGCTTGTTCCATATTCAATGTTAAAGCAAAACTTGTTTGGGTCCACATTAAAAGGTTAATTTGTTCAATGTTGGCCCGTGACTTTGTTCAGGTTTTACATTTTGGCCCACTGGGTATTTGAGTTTGACACCCCTGGTCTAGAACGTTTGGAACAGAGAGTAAAAGGAGGTTTCTGGATGGCGATAAAATAGCTTCAAGGTATAATGTACAGACAAAGGTATGGTAGGATGTGAATACAGTGGAGGTAAACCTAGGTATTGAGTGAGGATTGAGAGAGATATTGTCTCTAGAAACATCATTGAAACCAGGAGATGTCATTGCATGTGTGGGTGGTGGAACTAATAAGTTGGATAAGGTATAGTGAGCAGGACTAGAGGCTCTACAGTGAAATAAGCCAATAAACACTAACCAGAACAGCAATGGACAAGACATATTGACATTAAGGAGAGGCATCCTTAGTCGAGTGATCAAAAGGGTCCAGTGAGTAGTGAGGTTGGTTGGGGTCACAGCGATTCAGACAGCTAGCCAGGCCATCGGTAGCAAGCTAGCATAGGATAGGAGGTCTGTTTTTAGCCACCTCGTGCGTTTCCGTCGGTAGGATTAGTGGGGTTCCGTGTGGTAGAGGGGATCAATCCAATTCGCATAAAAAATAGATATACTGTAGTTATAGAGGCCAAAGAAAAAATAAAAAAAACAATTGTCCGATAGATCTATTCAGATAGCAGCCGATAAGACAGCTAACGGTTAGCAGGCCGCAGATGGGCATTCAGGTAACGTCGCGACGGAGGAGCCAGCCGGATAACTCCCTCGGGAAGATAACGTCCAGTTGTGAAGGCCCGGTGGGGCTCCGCGTTAAAACGGCGTCCGGATAGGTGATCTCTTGATGTCTTTACTATTATTCTACAAAGTAGAAAATAGTAAAATAAGGACAAACCCTTGAATGAGTAGTTGTTTCCAAACTTTTGACTGTTACTGTGTGCGAACATGTGAAACTCTTCAAATCAGTGACATACAAATGTCCTTGTCCAGAGTCTCCCTTCAGCCTGATGTCAAACTCGTCTCACGATGATGTGAAATAAGAGAAATGGATCACATTTGAAATGAGTAGGTCGATGTCATTGTGTATTTCCCCACCGGTTTTTAAACAGAGCCTGCTGACATCTCCCCAATGAACAAAGGAGGGAAAGTGATACACTTTTAATCAGTAGTGACAGACACTCTGAAGCGATGCAGAGTGGTGCCTCTGTGATCTTTCAAATGGGATTGATTGCTGCGTCCTTGTGATTAATCCTTGTAGCAGGTGTGTGTGTGTGTGTGTGTGTGTGTGTGTGTGTGTGTGTGTGTGTGTGTGTGTGTGTGTGTCTGTGTGTGTCTGTGTGTGTGAGCAAGTGTTTGATTGCGTGTCTGTGATTTTCTATCTATTTTTGTCTCCTTCACAAGGACTTACGTAAGGAATTAAACTCTAATGAGCTAGCCCTCCGGCTCTGCTAGTGTGTGTGTCTGTGTGTGCGTGTGTGTGCATGTGTGTGCGTGTGTTTGTGTGTGTGTGTGTGTGCGTCTGTGTGTGTGTGCGTGTCTGTGTGTGTGTCTGTGTGAGTGTGTCTGTGTGTGTGTGTGTGTGTGTGTGTGTGTGTGTGTGTGTGTGTGTGTGTTGTGTGTGTGTGTGTCATGTGTGTGTGTGTGTGTGTGTGTGCGTCTGTGTGTGTCTGTGTGTGTGTGTGTCTGTGTGTGTGTGTGTGTGTGTGTGTGTGTCTGTGTGTGTGTGTGTGTGTGTGTGTGTGTGTGTGTGTGTGTGTGTGTGTGTGTGTGTGTCTGTGTGTCTGTGTCTGTGTGCGTGTGTTAGGTTCTGTCAAATTGTCAGTAGATACACCCTTGGTCCAGTCTATGCTTCTCACCAACAGAGGGCGATACCCACTGATACTACTGCTTCCTAAATATAGCGTTGCCTTGTCAACCATGATATTCAACCAACTGGACATACCCAGGGTTTTCTCCAGTCAGTAAAATCCCAATGCCCAAAACCGTATTGGTGCCCCGTTGTTGACCTGAAAGAACTCATCAAGCGTAAGACACAATTCTGATGGTGCTTTTACTGCTCAACAAAGAACTTTAACAATTTGACAAGTTTCTTTCAAATCTATTATATGTTGATGGACAGTTATGTAACAGGAAGTGGGTCAGAGAGGCAGCAGCAGGATTATGGGAATGAGTCAGTAACACAGAGGAGCTTCTTGTTCTTCTTCTCTTTTTTTGCTGTCTGTTGGGAGACCAGCTGAGACTGGTGGGCTGGTTGTCTCCTGTCCCAACAGAACTCTTATTCGTTCTTCTGTTAGCAGTTTCAGTAGAAAAGTATAAGGCTCCCCTCACTCATTCCCCTCACACTCTCCCCTCACACACATCCACCCCTCACATACTCCCCCCATACTCCCTCCTCTCACCACCTCTACACCTCCTGCCCTCACCACCTCTACACCTCCTCCCCTCACCACCTCTACACCTCCTCCCCTCACACCTCCTCCCCCAATCACCTCTACACCTCCTGCCCTCACACCTCCCCTCACCAACTCTACACCTCCCCTCACACCTCCTCCCCTCATCACCTGTACACCTCCCCTCACCACCTCTACACCTCCCTCCCCTCACACCTCCTCCCCCTCACCCTACACCTCCTGCCCTCACACCTCCCCTCACCAACTCTACACCTCCTCCCCTCACACCTCCTCCCCTCATCACCTGTACACCTCCTCCCCACACCACCTCTACACCTCCTCCCCTCACCACCTCTACACCTCCTCCCCTCACCACCTCTACACCTCCTCCCCTCACCACCTGTACACCTCCTCCCCTCACCACCTGTACACCTCCTCCCCTCACCACCTCTACACCTCCTCCCCTCACCACCTCTACACCTCCTCCCCTCACCACCTCTACACCTCCTCCCCTCACCACCTCTACACCTCCTCCCCTCACCACCTCTACACCTCCTCCCCTCACCACCTCTACACCTCCTCCCCTCACCACCTCTACACCTCCTCCCCTCACCACCTCTACACCTCCTCCCCTCACCACCTCTACACCTCCTCCCCTCACCACCTCTACACCTCCTCCCCTCACCACCTCTACACCTCCTCCCCTCACCACCTCTACACCTCCTCCCCTCACCACCTCTACACCTCCTCCCCTCACCACCTCTACATCTCCTCCCCTCACCACCTCTACACCTCCTCCCCTCACCACCTCTACACACCTCCTCCCCTCACCCACTTTACACCTCCTCCCCTGAAGGTACCACCTCTACACCTCCTCCCCTCACCAAGTCTATCACCTCCTCCCTCACCACCTCTACACCTCCTCCCCTCACCACCTCATCACCTCCTCTCACCACCTCTACACCTCCTCCCCTCACCACCTTACATCTCCTCCCCTCACCACATCTACACCTCTGTACTTACCCTCACCACCTCTACACCTCCTCCTCTCACCACTTCACCACCTCCTCCCCTCACCACCTCTACACCTCCTCCCCTCACCACCTCTACACCTCCTCCCCTCACCACCTCCACACCTCCTTCCCTCGGTACTGGTACCCTGCGTATATAGCCACGTTATCATCTGAATTCTTTCTGAAGGTACTGGTCTCGTCTCTGTACTGGTACCCTGCGTATATAGCCAAGTTATCATCTGAATTCTTTCTGAAGCTACTGGTCTCGTCTCTGTACTGGTACCCTGCGTATATAGCCACGTTATCATCTGAATTCTTTCTGAAGCTACTGGTCTCGTCTCTGTACTGGTACCCTGTGTATAGCCACGTTATCATCTGAATTCTTTCTGAAGGTACTGGTCTCGTCTCTGTACTGGTACCCTGCGTATATAGCCACGTTATCATCTGAATTCTTTCTGAAGGTACTGGTCTCGTCTCTGTACTGGTACCCTGTGTATAGCCACGTTATCATCTGAATTCTTTCTGAAGCTACTGGTCTCGTCTCTGTAATGGTACCCTGCGTATATAGCCACGTTATCATCTGAATTCTTTCTGAAGCTACTGGTCTCGTCTCTGTAATGGTACCCTGCGTATATAGCCACGTTATCATCTGAATTCTTTCTGAAGGTACTGGTCTCGGTACTGGTACCCTGCGTATATAGCCACGTTATCATCTGAATTCTTTCTGAAGGTACTGGTCTCGTCTCTGTACTGGTACCCTGTGTATAGCCACGTTATCATCTGAATTCTTTCTGAAGCTACTGGTCTCGTCTCGGTACTGGTACCCTGCGTATATAGCCACGTTATCATCTGAATTCTTTCTGAAGGTACTGGTCTCGTCTCTGTAATGGTACCCTGTGTATATAGCCACGTTATCATCTGAATTCTTTCTGAAGGTACTGGTCTCGTCTCTGTACTGGTACCCTGTGTATATAGCCAAGTTATCATCTGAATTCTTTCTGAAGGTACTGGTCTCGTCTCTGTAATGGTACCCTGTGTATATAGCCACGTTATCATCTGAATTCTTTCTGAAGGTACTGGTCTCGTCTCTGTACTGGTACCCTGTGTATATAGCCAAGTTATCTTCTGAATTCTTTCTGAAGGTACTGGTCTCGTCTCTGTACTGGTACCCTGCGTATATAGCCACGTTATCATCTGAATTCTTTCTGAAGGTACTGGTCTCGTCTCTGTACTGGTACCCTGCGTATATAGCCACGTTATCATCTGAATTCTTTCTGAAGGTACTGGTCTCGTCTCTGTAATGGTACCCTGCGTATATAGCCACGTTATCATCTGAATTCTTTCTGAAGGTACTGGTCTCGTCTCTGTACTGGTACCCTGTGTATATAGCCACGTTATCATCTGAATTCTTTCTGAAGGTACTGGTCTCGTCTCTGTACTGGTACCCTGTGTATATAGCCACGTTATCATCTGAATTCTTTCTGAAGCTACTGGTCTCGTCTCTGTACTGGTACCCTGTGTATATAGCCACGTTATCATCTGAATTCTTTCTGAAGGTACTGGTCTCGTCTCTGTACTGGTACCCTGTGTATATAGCCACGTTATCATCTGAATTCTTTCTGAAGGTACTGGTCTCGTCTCTGTACTGGTACCCTGTGTATATAGCCACGTTATCATCTGAATTCTTTCTGAAGCTACTGGTCTCGTCTCTGTACTGGTACCCTGTGTATATAGCCACGTTATCATCTGAATTCTTTCTGAAGGTACTGGTCTCATCTCTGTACTGGTACCCTGTGTATATAGCAAAGTTATCATCTGAATTCTTTCTGAAGGTACTGGTCTCGTCTCTGTAATGGTACCCTGTGTATATAGCAAAGTTATCATCTGAATTCTTTCTGAAGGTACTGGTCTCATCTCTGTAATGGTACCCTGTGTATATAGCCACGTTATCATCTGAATTCTTTCTGAAGGTACTGGTCTCGTCTCTGTACTGGTACCCTGTGTATATAGCAAAGTTATCATCTGAATTCTTTCTGAAGGTACTGGTCTCGTCTCTGTACTGGTACCCTGTGTATATAGTAAAGTTATCATCTGAATTCTTTCTGAAGGTACTGGTCTCGTCTCTGTACTGGTACCCTGTGTATATAGCAAAGTTATCTTCTGAATTCTTTCTGAAGGTACTGGTCTCGTCTCTGTACTGGTACCCTGTGTATATAGCCACGTTATCATCTGAATTCTTTCTGAAGGTACTGGTCTCATCTCTGTACTGGTACCCTGTGTATATAGCAAAGTTATCTTCTGAATTCTTTCTGAAGGTACTGGTCTCGTCTCTGTACTGGTACCCTGTGTATATAGCCACGTTATCTTCTGAATTCTTTCTGAAGGTACTGGTCTCATCTCTGTACTGGTACCCTGTGTATATAGCAAAGTTATCTTCTGAATTCTTTCTGAAGGTACTGGTCTCGTCTCTGTACTGGTACCCTGTGTATATAGCCAAGTTATCTTCTGAATTCTTTCTGAAGGTACTGGTCTCGTCTCTGTACTGGTACCCTGTGTATATAGCCACGTTATCATCTGAATTCTTTCTGAAGGTACTGGTCTCGTCTCTGTACTGGTACCCTGTGTATATAGCCACGTTATC